>NC_069500.1:1343022654-1343055154 GCF_027579735.1 Bombina bombina | reverse complement strand
ATAATGGCATGGAACAGCAAGGGAAGGAATGGCTGCGAGACAGGCGGCCTTCTACCTTAGAAGAAGCAGCCAAATTGGCCGATGAACATTATGACTCCCGTCTTCACGAACCCATGAACTACCGAGCTCCAGCACGGGTCGAACCTAGAGAGGTTTACCGTGCACCCCCTCGTGCTGAATTCCGAGCCCCGGTGCCCACAGGGCCCGTCCGACACTCAGGACCACACAATAACAGCTCTGAGCGTCCCAGACCGACTTGCCACCGATGCAAGCAACCAGGGCATTTCATGGCTAGCTGCCCCCTTAATACGCACCAGACACCCAGGAATTACAATTACCCCTCTGGGTCCTATCGTCCGGCCCGGGCCCTCTGTGTTAACCAAGAGGCCCCTATGGAGGGATATGTGGGGCCGCTTCACGAGGTGGACCCTGTATATGCTGCCTCAGATAACCGCCAGCACCATCGGCAGAAGGTATGGCTCGAGGGGCGATCTACAGAGGGATTGAGAGACACAGGGGCTACTATCACGCTGGTACAGAGTCATTTGGTGCCAGAGCACAAGCGATCCGGACAGACTGTGGCCGTTAGAGTGGCGGGGGGGGATGTGTACAAAATTCCAACAGCTCAAGTGCATCTTGATTGGGGAGCGGGAAAGGGGGCTGTGAACGTGGGCATAATGGATAATTTACCTGCCGAAGTACTACTGGGCAACGATTTGGGCCCCATGACTTCTGCCTATGCTCCAGTATGCAACAACGAGGCGGACCCAGTGACTACACGGGCCCAAGCCCGGATGGAGCGAGAGCTCTCACCAGTGTGGGAGACACAGGTAAGACCTACCCCGACCTTGCCTGACATGTTAGGCCCCATACCCTGGGACACCCCAGATGCTTTCGAGACAGAGTCTAAGACTGACCCGACTTTACAAAAGTACCGGGAACGAGCAGAGACCGGAGGGGGCGGGGCAGATAACGAAACATTCTTATGGGAAAAAGGGAAAATATACCGCTGGACAGAGAAAAGGGGACAGCGTAGGCGACAGCTGGTAGTGCCCCACAAATACCGTCAAGAAATCCTCAAGATAGGCCACAACATCCCCTTAGCAGGCCACCTAGCCGTAACCCGTACCCTACACCGCATTACTCACACGTTCTTTTGGCCAGGGGTGCACGCTGACGTTAGAACTTACTGTAACACCTGCGATGTGTGTCAACGAGTAGGAAGGCGAGGCGATCACCCTAAAGCCCATCTAGTAAATATGCCCATTGTAGAGGAACCCTTCAGCCGGGTTGCTATTGACCTAGTGGGACCACTGGCTACCCCTAGTCCCTCCGGTAAGCGCTACATTCTTACCGTAGTGGACTACGCTACCAGGTACCCAGAGGCTGTCGCCCTATCCAACATACAAGCGGATACGGTAGCGAATGCACTAGTACAGGTGTTCTCCCGGGTAGGATTTCCAAAAGAAATCCTATCCGACCGAGGCACCCAATTTACGGCTGAATTGACCCAACAACTCTGGCAGGTTTGCAAAATTAAGTCCCTCCTGAGCTCCCCATACCACCCCCAGACGAACGGGCTGTGTGAGAGGTTCAATGGGACCCTCAAGCAAATGCTCAAGACGTTCACTCAGGAATACCGAGACTGGGAACGCTTCCTGCCGCACCTCCTATTTGCTTATCGGGAGGTGCCCCAGGAAACGACAGGGTTCTCTCCCTTCGAGTTGCTCTACGGAAGAAAGGTACGGGGACCCCTAAACCTGATCCGGGAGCACTGGGAGGGAGAGATGGAGGCTGACGGTGTCCCCATTGTGCCATACGTGCTGGAACTCAGGGACCGAATGGAGCAATTAGCCAAATCCGTGCGGGCTAATCTCCAGTTGGCCCAGAGAAGACAGAAAGTATGGTACGATCGGGGGGCCCGAAAGAGAATCTTCACCATAGGACAAAAGGTGTTAGTACTTAAGCCGGTGAAGACAGACAAATTGCAGGCGTCCTGGCAGGGTCCCTACCAGATCGTAGAGAAAAGGGGAGACACCACTTATGTGATAGCTAGCTGCCATGACAACAATCTTAGAAAGACATTCCATGTAAACATGCTCAAGGAATATTTTGAGCGACCAGAGAACGTGACGGCCGTATGTTGTTCCCCTCAGGAAGACCCTGACAGTCTACCCATTCCAGACCTATTAGAAAAGAGTCTCCCCACAGGTATAGTGGCTCAGGTTCAGATAGGAGACCGACTTAGCCCCACTGAAAGGGAGCAGCTCAGCCAACTCCTCCAGTCCAAACACCTCACCTTCTCCCCGAAGCCAGGGTACACTACTTTAACCACCCACCAGGTAGATACTCCGGGACAAGCTCCCTTGCGCCAGGCTCCGTACCGAATCCCCGAAGCAGTTAGGACAGGAATGAAGAAGGAGATCGATGAGATGCTCCAGCTCAGGGTAATTGAGCCCTCCGATAGTCCCTGGGCCTCCCCAGTTGTCTTGGTGCCCAAGAAAGATGGGACCACCCGGTTCTGCGTAGACTATCGGAGGCTCAATGAAAAAACCGTGACGGACGCTTACCCTATGCCCAGGGTAGACGAGCTACTCGATCGTATAGCCAGGGGAAATTACCTGACCACTATTGACCTCTGCAAAGGTTACTGGCAGATTCCCCTGGCCCCGGAGGCTATCCCCAAGTCGGCATTCGTCACCCCATTCGGCTTATATCAGTTTAGGGTAATGCCGTTTGGGATGAAGAATGCCCCAGCTACATTCCAGCGCTTGGTGGATAGGCTCCTGGATGGCTTCCAGAGTTTTGCTTGCGCCTACCTGGACGACATAGCGATCCACAGTGAGTCCTGGGAGGACCACTTAGCTCATGTAGGAATGGTTCTGGATCAGATCCGGGCTGCTGGCCTGACTCTGAAGCCAGAAAAATGCCACTTTGGGATGGCCGAGGTACAGTACCTGGGTCACCGGGTGGGGTGTGGAAAGCAGCGACCAGAGCCGGCCAAGATAGAAGCTGTCGCCAATTGGCCCACCCCCATCACTAAGACTCAGGTCCTAGCCTTCCTGGGCACGGCAGGGTACTATAGACGGTTCGTACCAGACTACAGCACACTTGCCAAACCCCTGACTGACTTGACCAAGAAGAACTTACCTCGACAGGTCCTGTGGTCTCCCCACTGTGAAACGGCTTTCCAGGCTCTCAAAAATGCTCTAACGCTCCTGTCTTGGCGGCCCCAGCCCTTAACAAACGTTTTATCGTCCATACAGATGCTTCCATGTTCGGGCTGGGAGCCGTCCTCAGCCAAGTAGGCGAAGATGGAGGGGAGCATCCAGTTGCCTACATCAGCCGGAAGCTCCTGCCCCGCGAAGTCAGCTATGCAGCGGTCGAAAAGGAGTGTTTGGCTTTGGTGTGGGCATTAAAGAAATTGACTCCCTATTTATATGGTCAGGAGTTCACCCTGGTCACCGACCATAACCCGTTGGTGTGGCTGAACCGGGTCTCTGGAGATAACGGCAGGCTATTACGTTGGAGCTTATCGTTGCAACCCTTCAATTTCACCATTACTTACAGACCTGGGAAACAGAATGGCAACGCCGACGGGTTGTCCAGACAAACCGACCTCAGCCCCGCATAACCAGCGGTCTGGACAGCCTTAGTCTGCCCCGAAAAGGGGTCAGACCGTGTCTGCCAGAGTGTTCCACAGAAAGGGAGCACTGTTACAGAAGCATTAGTTATTTTGTTGTGAAGAGCTTATTTCCCAGCAGCAATGCCTGAACCAGCCAAGCCAGCGCCTAAGAAGGGCTCCAAGAAAACCGTAACAAGTATCATTTCATAAAGAGTTAACTTTTTTCAGCTTTTAGAAACTATTGTCTAATCACCTCTGGAGCCAGACTGCTAATTGATAAGATGAACTTGTAAACTTGTTATCTTAAGTACTGTAATCCTATTGTGGCCTGTCAAAGGACAGTGCTCTCTATCTAAATGTGTGATGGGGGATTTTGTGCTCCCCCCCCCCCCCCTGGGAGTGCCCTGTGTGCATGTAACCTTAATAAAAAGCAGGCTGGGCATCCCAGTCCTGAGTTCTTGTTTGACCCTCAATCGCAGCGTTGACTCGTTTTTGTGGGCAGAAGGGTATCCTAGCTGTACTGCAGCTAAGGGAGATTATTCTATATTTGCGAGACTCATATAGAATACTATGGAAAGCAGCTTCTCCCCTCTTTAGCAATAGGGATCCAGGCTACTAAGCGGTCCATCTCTCAGCGAGACTAAGGGTAACCGTAACAATAAGCATCTAGCTGATGTCCCTGATGTTCAGTCTTTTTTTCAGGCCTTAACCAGAATTAGGCCTTTGTTTAGACCAGTTACTCCTCCATGGACTCTTAATTTAGTTCTCAAGGTTCTTCAAGGGGTTCCGTTTGAACCTATTCATTCCTTAGATATCAAGTTGTTATCTTGGAAGGTTTTATTTTTGGCAGCGATTTCTTCTGCTCGTAGAGTGTCTGAGCTTTCAGCATTACAATGTGTGCCTCCTTACCTTATTTCCCTTGTTAAGTGTATCCAGTCCACGGATCATCCATTACTTATGGGATATTCTCCTTCCCAACAGGAAGTTGCAAGAGGATCACCCACAGCAGAGCTGCTATATAGCTCCTCCCCTAACTGCCATATCCAGTCATTCTCTTGCAAGCCTCAACCTAGATGGAGGTCGTAAGAGGTGTGGTGTTTTATACTTAGTTTATTTCTTCAATCAAAAGTTTATTTTTAAATGGTACCGGAGTGTGCTGTTTATCTCAGGCAGTATTTAGAAGAAGAATCTGCCTGCATTTTCTATGATCTTAGCAGAAGTAACTAAGATCCATGGCTGTTCTCACATATTCTGAGGAGTGAGGTAACTTCAGAGAGGGAATGGAGTGTAGGTTTTCCTGCAATAAGGTATTTTTCTAGGGATGGAATTTGCTAGAAAATGCTGCTTATACCGGATTAATGTAAGTAAAGCCTTAAATGCAGTGATAGCTACTGGTATCAGGCTTATTAATAGAGATGCATACTATTATAAAAATGTAATATAAAACGTTTGCTGGCATGTTAATCGTTTTTATATATGTTTGGTGACAAAACTTATTGGGGCCTAGTTTTTTTCCACATGGCTGGTTTGATTTCTGCCTAGACAGTTTCCTGAAGCTTTCCACTGTTGCAATATGAGTGGGAAGGGCCTATTTTAGTGCTTTTCTGTGCAGCTAAAAATACTGACAGACATTCAGCTTCCCTCTGCATGATACAGGACATCTCTGAAGGGCTCAAAAGGCTTCAAAGTCGTGTTTGAAGAGGGTAACAATCACAGTAGACTGTGGCAGTTGTTGTGACTGTGTTTAAAAAACGTTTGTCATTTATTATTCTGTTTTTGTTATTAAGGGGTTAATCATCCATTTGCAAGTGGGTGCAATGCTCTGCTGACTTGTTACATACACTGTAAAAATTTTGTTAGTGTAACTGCCTTTTATCACTGTTTCAAATTTTGTCAATTTGTTTCTCTTAAAGGCACAGTAACGTTTTTTTATATTGCTTGTTAACTTGCTTTAAAGTGTTTTCCATGCTTGCTAGTCTCATTGCTAGTCTGTACAAACATGTCTGAAACAGAGGATACTTGTTCATTATGTTTAAAAGCCATGGTGGAGCCCCATAGGAGAATGTGTACTAAATGTATTGATTTCACCTTAAACAGTAAAGATCAGTCTTTATCTATAAAAGAATTGTCACCAGAGGGGTCTGTCGAGGGGGAAGTTATGCCGACTAACTCTCCCCACGTGTCGGACCCTTCGCCTCCCGCTCAAGGGATGCACGCTAATATGGTGCCAAGTACATCAGGGACGCCCATAGCGATTACTTTGCAGGACATGGCTGCAATCATGAATAATACCCTGTCAGAGGTATTATCCAGATTGCCTGAATTGAGAGGCAAGCGCGATAGCTCTGGGGTTAGATGAGATACAGAGCGCGTAGATGCTGTAAGAGCCATGTCTGATACTGAGTCACAATATGCAGAACCTGAGGACGGAGAGCTTCAGTCTGTGGGTGACGTCTCTGATTCGGGGAGACCTGATTCAGAGATTTCTAATTTTAAATTTAAGCTTGAGAACCTCTGTGTATTGCTTGGGGAGGTATTAGCTGCTCTGAATGACACTGACACAATTGCAGTGCCAGAGAGATTGTGTAGGCTGGATAAATACTATGCAGTGCCGGTGAGTACTGATGTTTTTCCAATACCTAAAAAGATTACAGAAATTATTAGTAAGGAGTGGGATAGGCCCGGTGTGCCCTTTTCCCCACCTCCTATATTTAGAAAAATGTTTCCAATAGATGCCACTACACGGGACTTATGGCAGACCGTCCCTAAGGTGGAGGGAGCAGTTTCTACTTTAGCAAAGCGTACCACTATCCCGGTTGAGGACAGTTGTGCTTTTTCAGATCCAATGGATAAAAAATTGGAGGGTTACCTTAAGAAAATGTTTATTCAACAAGGTTTTATTTTACAGCCCCTTGCATGCATTGCGCCTGTCACTGCTGCGGCGGCATTCTGGTTTGAGGCCCTGGAATAGGCCATCCATACAGCTCCATTGACTGAAATTTTTGACAAGCTTAGAACTCTTAAGCTAGCTAACTAATTTGTTTCTGATGCCATTGTTCATTTGACTAAACTAACGGCTAAGAATTCCGGATTCGCCATCCAGGCGCGTAGGGCGCTATGGCTCAAATCCACATCAGCTGATGTGACTTCAAAGTCTAAATTACTCAACATTCCTTTCAAGGGGCAGACCTTATTCGGGCCTGGTTTGAAAGAAATTATTTCTGACATTACTGGAGGTAAGGGTCATACCCTTCCTCAGGACAGGGCCAAATCTAAGGCCAAACAGTATAATTTTCGTGCCTTTCGAAATTCCAAGGCAGGTGCAGCATCAACTTCCTCCGCTTCAAAACAAGAGGGAACTTTTGCTCAATCTAAGCAGGCCTGGAAACCTAACCAGTCCTGGAACAAAGGCAAGCAGGCCAGAAAGCCTGCTGCTGCCTCTAAGACAGCATGAAGGAACGGCCCCCTATCCGGCGACGGATCTAGTAAGGGGCAGACTTTTTCTCTTCGCCCAGGCGTGGGCAAGAGATGTTCAGGATCCCTGGGCGTTGGAGATCATATCTCAGGGATAACTTCTGGACTTCAAAGCTTCCCCTCCACAAGGGAGATTTCATCTTTCAAGGCTATCTGCAAATCAGATAAAGAAAGAGGCATTCCTACGCTGTGTGCAAGACCTCCTAGTAATGGGAGTGATCCATCCAGTTCCGCGGACGGAACAAGGACAGGGTTTTTATTCAAATCTGTTTGTGGTTCCCAAAAAAGAGGGAACCTTCAGACCAATTTTGGATCTAAAGATCTTAAACAAATTCCTCAGAGTTCCATCTTTCAAAATGGAAACTATTCGGACCATCCTACCCATGATCCAAGAGGGTCAGTACATGTCCACAGTGGACTTAAAGGATGCCTACCTTCACATACCGATTCACAAAGATCATCATCGGTTCCTAAGGTTTGCCTTTCTAGACAGGCATTACCAATTTGTAGCTCTTCCCTTCGGGTTGGCTACAGCCCCGAGAATCTTTACGAAGGTTCTGGGCTCACTTCTGGCGGTTCTAAGACCGCGAGGCATAGCGGTGGCTCCGTATCTAGACGACATCCTGATACAGGCGTCAAGCTTTCAAATTGCCAAGTCTCATACAGAGATAGTTCTGGCATTTCTGAGATCGCACGGGTGGAAAGTGAACGAGGAAAAGAGTTCTCTATCCCCACTCACAAGAGTCTCCTTCTTAGGGACTTATAGATTCTGTAGAGATGAAAATTTACCTGACTGAGTCCAGGTTATCAAAACTTCTAAATGCTTGCCGTATTCTTCATTCCATGCCGCGCCCTTCGGTGGCTCAGTGTATGGAGGTGATCGGCTTAATGGTAGCGGCAATGGACATAGTGCCATTTGCGCGCCTACATCTCAGACCGCTGCAATTATGCATGCTAAGTCAGTGGAATGGGGATTACACAGATTTGTCCCCTCTGCTAAATCTGGATCAAGAGACCAGAGATTCTCTTCTCTGGTGGTTGTCTCGGGTCCACCTGTCCGAGGGTATGACTTTTCGCAGGCCAGATTGGACAATTGTAACAGATACCAGCCTTCTAGGTTGGGGTGCAGTCTGGAACTCCCTGAAGGCACAGGGATAGTGGACTCAGGAGGAGAAACTCCTTCCGATAAATATTCTGGAGTTAAGAGCAATATTCAATGCTCTTCTGGCTTGGCCTCAGTTAGCAACACTGAGGTTCATCAGATTTCAGTCGCACAATATCACGACTGTGGCTTACATCAACCATCAAGGGGGAACCTGGAGTTCCCTAGCGATGTTAGAAGTCTCAAAAATAATTCGCTGGGCAGAGACTCACTCTTGCCACCTGTCAGCAATCCATATCCCAGGCGTGGAGAACTGGGAGGCGGTTTTTCTAAGTCGTCAGACTTTTCACCCGGGGGAGTGGGAACTCCATCCGGAGGTGTTTGCTCAGTTGATTCATCGTTGGGGCAAACCAGAGTTGGATCTCATGGCGTCTCGCCAGAACGCCAAGCTTCCTTGTTACGAATCCAGGTCCAGGGACCCAGAAGCAACGCTGATAGATGCTCTAGCAGCGCCTTGGTTCTTCAACCTGGCTTAGGTGTTTCCACAGTTTCCTCTGCTCCCTCGACTGATTGCCAAAATGAAACAGGAGAGAGCATCGGTGATTCTAATAGCCCCTGCGTGGCCACGCAGGACCTGGTATGCAGACCTAGTGGACATGTCATCCTTTCCACCATGGACTCTGCCTCTAAGACAGGACCTTCTGATACAAGGTCCTTTCAATCATCCAAATCTAATTTCTCTGAGACTGACTGCATGGAGATTGAACGCTTGATTCTATCAAAGCGTGGCTTCTCCGAGTCAGTCATTGATACCTTAATACAGGCACGAAAGCCTGTTACCAGGAAAATCTATCACAAGATATGGCGTACATATCTTTACTGGTGTGAATCTAAGAATTACTCATGGAGTAAGGTTAGGATTCCTAGGATATTGTCCTTTCTCCAAGAGGGTTTGGACAAAGGATTATCAGCTAGTTCCTTAAAGGGACAGATTTCTGCTCTGTCTATTCTTTTGCACAAGCGTCTGGCAGAAGTTCCAGACGTCCAGGCATTTCGTCAGGCTTTGGTTAGAATTAAGCCTGTGTTTAAACCTGTTGCTCCCCCATGGAGCTCAATCTTGGTTCTTCAAGGAGTTCCGTTTGAACCCCTTCATTCCATTGATATTAAGCTTTTATCTTGGAAAGTTCTGTTTTTGATGGCTATTTCCTCAGCTCGGAGAGTCTCTGAGCTATCTGCCTTACAATGTGATTCTCCTTATCTGATTTTTCATGCAGATACGGTAGTTCTGCTTACCAAACCTGGGTTTTTACCTAAGGTGGTTTCTGACAAGAATATCAATCAAGAGATTGTTGTTCCATCATTGTGTCCCAATCCTTCTTCAAAGAAGGAACGTCTTTTACATAATCTGGACGTAGTCCGTGTCTTGAAGTTTTACTTACAAGCTACTAAAGATTTTCATCAAACATCTTCCCTGTTTGTCGTTTATTCTGGACAGAGGAGAAGTGAAAAAGCTTCGGCAACCTCTTTCCTTTTGGCTTCGGAGTATTATACGCCTAGCCTATGAGACTGCTGGACAGCAGCACCCTGAAAAAATTACAGCTCATTCTACTAGAGCTGTGGCTTCCACCTGGGCCTTTAAAAAGGAGGCCTCTGAACAGATTTGCAAGGCCGCAACTTGGTCTTCGCTTCACACTTTTTCAAAATTTTACAAATTTGACACTTTTGCTTCTTCGGAGGCTGTTTTTGGGAGACAGGTTCTTCAGGCAGTGGTTCCTTCCGCTTAATCCCTGCCTTGTCCCTCCCATCATCCGTGTACTTTAGCTTTGGTATTGGTATCCCATAAGTAATGGATGATCCGTGGACTGGATACACTTAACAAGAAAAAAACATAATTTATGCTTACCTGATAACTTTATTTCTCTTGTAGTGTATCCAGTCCACGGCCCGCCCTGTCATTTTAAGGCAGGTCTAAAATTTAATTAAACTACAGTCACCACTGCACCCTATGGTTTCTCCTTTCTCTGTTTGCTTCGGTCGAATGACTGGATATGGCAGGGGAGGAGCTATATAGCAGCTCTGCTGTGGGTGATCCTCTTGCAACTTCCTGTTGGGAAGGAGAATATCCCATAAGTAATGGATGATCCGTGGACTGGATACACTACAAGAGAAATAAATTTATCAGGTAAGCATAAATTGTTTTTTCATGCGGATAAGGTTGTCATACGTATGAAATTTGGATTTCTTCCCAAGGTTGTTTCTGATCGGAACATTAATCGGGAAATTGTTGTACCTTCCTTGTGTCCTAATCCTTCTAAGAAGGAGAGGCTCTTACACTATTTGGATGTAGTTCGTGCTTTAAAGTTTTATTTACAGGCGACTAAAGACTTTCGCCAGTTTTCCTCTTTGTTTGTGGTATTTTCAGACAAACTTATGGGACAGAAAGCTACGGCTGTTTCTTTCTTTTTGGCTCAAGAGTATTATACGCTTTGGCTTATGAAACTGCTGGACAACAGCCTCCTGAGAGGATTACGGCTCATTCCACTAGGGCTATTGCTTTCTCATGGGCATTCAAAAATTAAGCTTCTGTGGAACAGATTTGCAAGGCTGCAACTTGGTCTTCTCTTCACACTTGTAAAATTTTTAAATTTGTAAAATTTTGTATCGGCTGAGGCGGCTTTTGGGAGAAAGGTTCTTCATGCAGTGCTGCCTTCCGTTTAGGTGTCCTGTCTTGTCCCTCCCGTATCATCCGTGTACTCTAGCTTGGGTATTGGATCCCATAATTAATGAAGGTGATCTGTGGACTCGTCGTGGCTTTAAGAAGAAAAGAAAAATGTATGCTTACCTGATAAATTTATTTCTTCTTGGACACGATGAGTCCACGGCCCGCCCTGTTATTTTTAGACAGGATGTTTTTTTTTATTGTAAACTTCAGTCACCTCTGCACCTTGGCTTTTCCTTTCTCTTCCTAACTTTGGTTGAATGACTGCAGTGGGAGGGAAGGGAGGAGCTATTTAACAGCTCTGCTGTGGTACTCTTTGCCTCTTTCTGCTGACCAGGAAGGGAATATCCCATAAGTAATGAAGATGATCCGTGGACTCATCGTATCCAAGAAGAAATAAATTTATCAAGTAAGCATACATTTTCTTTTTGATGTATCAGGCTGAAAACCATCCTATTCGTCAGCTAAAATTATAAGGAACCTGAGTAGACCTTTCTTAGGGTAATATTTCAGTGTGCCAATTAGGCACCTTAGGATAACTGATTAAGGTATATACTATACTCTATCTCATAAGAATGCAAAGAAAAGGATATAAAGTGTCTTAATCTTTGAAATTGCAAGTTTATCCAGTCCTGGATTTTTTTTTCTTGGTCCTTTTTGATATCTTGTTTCCTCTAGGTCTCTGCTGCTGGAGGGGGAAAGGCTGGTGTGTTTCTCTGCCTTTTTCTGTTTACTGTCTGCCAGTGAGAACGCTGAGGTTGCGGGAGGTCTGCTTGTTTCTTTATTGATGGAGTGCTTTTCTCTTGCAAGCGAGGTAGTGTAGGTGGTGGGAGGCCTAGTGCCCTGCAGAACTCCTAGGTCTTCTGTGCTTCTGTATGTTATGATCGTGTTATCCTTGTTGACTTTAAGGCTGAAGGGGTAGCTCTATCTATAAGGGATTTTGTGCTCTCGTAAGTGTTCAGTCAAGAACTTTGCTTCTCGGCGGTTGGAGAGAGTCATTTGACTCGGATCAGCATAAATTTGGATAGATCTCCCTTCAAAGAGGATGGGTGTGGCCTTTCTGGCTGCTAGGGCTATGAGCTCTTTGTCTTGATATTTATGGAATTTTAGGACTATATCCCTAGGTGGGTCAGTCTTTGGGTCTGGGTCTCAGTGCCCTATGTGCTCTTTCTAGTTGATATGTTGTTGCCGAAGGATCGTTTGTTAGATGCTGGAACAATTTCTGTAAGTAATGTGGGATTAGATCTCCTGTCACTGTTTCAGGCACACCACAAATTCGCAAGTTCTGCCTTCTACCCCTATTGTCCAAGTCTTCTGACTTTTTTTTTTTTTTTTTTAAATTTTCAAAAGAGCTTTATTTTGATAAACAATACATACACGGCATAAATGAAATGTGCACATATTACTTCAAGGCTTGTTACAATAAAATGCTTCATCACATTAGTCCAGTGTACAAACTGTATAAAGGTGCGAGGCTTGATTATAAGCAGTCTTTGCAACACTTGATGACACATGTTATGATCAGTGTATGCCTTAATTGATCACAATTTTCTTGCTATGTAGACCACTCTCGGGTCTGCAACAGATACACATATGTACAGTATTGGGGGTATATAGCAGTGAGGGGGGGGGAGCTAGGGGTAGGAAAAGCAAACAATTAAAGTATAACATTTTAAGGATAGTGAATTGATCCCAATTTTCTAACTATATAGACCACTTTTGGGTCCGTGACAGATAGACATTATGAACAGTGTTGGGAATATATGGAAGTGAGGGGGAGAGCTAGGGGTAAGGAAGGCAAAGTAAGCATAACCATTGTAGTATAATACTTTGACCCCAATTTTCTGACTATATAGACCACACTTGGGTCTGTGACAGATACATTCATGAACATTATTGGGCGTTATGTAGAGGTGAGGAAGAGTGTTATGGGTAGGGAAAACAAACAATTTAAATATAACAGTTTTAGTATGGTGAGAGACATTGGGCATATTCAGACAATATTGGACTTATAAATATTAAAACTGAGACACAGATAAGCAGGAGATGAAGCTTATTGTAGAGTGAGTGTAATTTATGTGGGTTATAAGAGTTATTAGTAGTGATAGTGAAACATTCTTGCTACAGTATGACTCGTAGTATAAAGCTTGTGTACCCCATCAAAAGGACTATGCCCTGCTTTGCTCAAGAGTAAGCTTGATATATGTCTGAGACTACCGTCTTAAAGAGGAATTAATACGAGAGACATAAAAAGTGTTAGTCAAAGTTATGTAGTGCTATCGCTTTTTCGTGATGGCCAGTTAAATTGGGTAACAGAGAGCTTATAGTAACATAACAGTTAGGGGACTAAGTATGGGCAAGCTGGTTCTAAGAAGCGTTTGGTTTAGAATGTCACTTTCGATGTTTACATAATCTATTCTTCCCTTCAGCTTCCCCGGCCAAGGGTCACATATCAGGGAGCATATGTAAATTAGACTTCTGTGCCTTGTTTGCTTTCTAAGGTGCTGTGAACCAAAAAAATGTATTATTTAAAGGTATGATGTGCCCCTCGGTGCCTTACAACACAATAAGATATAATAATTATAACATAGGAATAGTTTACCGGAAGCAGTAGTCTCCTTCAGCGATGTTACGTACGCCCTGAGGAGCACATACGCTCATTAATAGTAACTTGCTGAGCATGAGAATAAGAAACTGAAAATACTACAAAACACAACCAAACATTGCTATCCTCAGATTGCTGATGATTACCCGACATAACTTTAGCAGAGAAATGAACGCTAATTAAACTGTAGAACGTAGAACTAGCGCCACAATGAAACATGTCTCAACATTGTCATTGACACCACTGCAAAGCATATGATAATATTGTCAGAGTTCCAATTATCGGCACGTCAGCAGTATAATGTCTGTAAAGGGCGTCCTCAGGTTACCCCTCTCCTGTCTTCGGGATATGTCCCTCCCTATGAAGGTATATGTCTTGCCGTGAGGTAACTTGTGTTGTAGTCAGCTTGTTGCCGCCTCTGTGGGATTCATCACGATTATATTTGCAGGTAAGAAGCATGTCTGTCAATTGGTGGTACTTTTTTGGGTGGGCCCCCCCAGCCCTTTGTATTAAGACAGCTTGAGCCGGCATTTTCCTCCTCTTTTGCTGATTGGTCCGGTTATATGTTAGTGTACGGTTCCTTGGTTTCATGCTCAGCATGATCGGTTCTCCCTTGGCTATTATAGTCATATCTGACAGCTCCACATGCTTCCCTATAGCCGGCGGCCAGTGCTCTGGAGACCTTGGTTGCAGTTCTATGCTGTGAGTGCTTCTGAATGTATTGGGGGGTGGTAGATTACACTGTGAGCCGCGCGGTTCCCTATGGGTTTGTAGTCAGCACCAGTCTGCGCCTTGCAGGGCTCTACTTCCAGTGAATCCGTCGTGAGTGCTGCGATTTCATTCTCAAAGTTTAAACGCTTTAATAAGTAATCATACGGAGCTCTATCAATTAGCTTGTGCATGATGATATCAAACTTTGCAAAAAGATCTCCATCTTGCGTCGGGCAGCTCTCATCCGCCATGCCTGTCATGTTTCGCTAAGTAAAGTTCTCTATTCCTCGCTGCAAGAGTCTTAATGCTGCTCGGTAGTAGAGATCAGTGGATTAGCTTAAGGTCTTCTCAGTGATGGGTTTTGAAGAGGTTCAGTAAGTCGGCTTTCCTGACAGCACTGATGACCCGGCTCTTCCCGGGGGGGAGGTGGGTACCTAATAGTAGGCCGCCGCCTTAGGCCTTAATGTTCCGATCCGATGCCCCAGTATCAAACAACAGCTAAGAAAATAAAAAATTGGGTCACAATTAGCTGGACTGTGACACCGTTGTAAAATGTATACTTAATATAGCTGCTGAAAATGAATAATCGTCGGATTATCAAAGATTTCCCTGGAGCATTCAGAATGTGCGTCCTATCCATTACGCTGCACGGACACGCCCCCCGTCTTCTGACTTTTTTAAGCTGTTGTATTTGTATGTCTTGGATAGAGAGGCATCTAGAGTGTTAATCCACTATGTTAGTAACATCATTAGACTGTTCCATTTATTCAATCCTTTCGCTAAGTTCAGTGATGTCCTTTTTGACTTCTGCTAAACCATCTTTTAAAATCTTTCCTACTTGCTGTAGTAGAGTATTAAAGTCTTCTTTTGATGCGAGTGAGGTGAGATCCGCACTGGTTAACGGTGCTTCAACTTCTATGTCGCGGTCTGTGGATTTTTGGACAAGTGTTGGTTCTTCTTGTTCAGAGTCTATTTCTTGCTCTTGTGATGTACTCAGGACTTTGAAATAAGTGTTTAATTTGGTTGCTGTTGTAGGGATATTTTTGTGTTTTGTCCCCTTTGTGCTGTTTCCTAGCCGCCATGATGTCGTCGTCATTTAGGGACGTCGGTATGAGGTGCAGTTGTAGCTGAGCAAATCCTCTTAATTTTTTAGTGTGCTTGTACTCGCCTTGGTATTCGTTGGTGGAGTTAATTATAGTTATAAAAGTCCTCTTGTAGTCCTGAGGGGCCTCTATCCGCTGTTTTGTCTGCAGCTGTACTTAGGATTAAGGCGCTACAAAACTATAAACCTATCAAGTAAGGGATTCTTTGCAGGGGTGTTACTTATACAGTCTCTATAGGCCTGTTCGCGTTTGCGGCCTAAAACCTTTTATTTCCCACTCTTAGCAGATATTTATTTGTTATAGATTCTCAAGCGTGTGGGGACAGTGTTTTCTGTTTTCCTTGTTAATGCGTTAGTTACCCCTTACCTTTTTAATGTGCTCAGTTCGCGCTCTTTTACGGGCTGCTGTATCTCAAGGTGCCGGTCTGTTTCCTGAGGCTGTCTCTTTATGTGCTGTGTCGGATTATCAGTGCCTCTGGTAGACGTGATGGGGTTATTTTCTGTGGTTTTGGAGTAGTTTTACATGCGTATGCTTATTCCCTAGTTAAAGTCGGTACGGAGTTCCAACTAAGTGCGACTGTCCATGTCGGCAGTTGACTCCGCCCCCTTCTGCTGAGAATATTAATCAGATTGTTGTACCTTCATTGTGTCTTAATTGAAAATCTTATAAAGATAGATTACATAATTTAGATGTGGTCATGGCATTGAAAATTACGGCTACCAAAGACTTTAGTCAGTCAAGTTTTTGTATTCAGGAAAACGTAACGTCTAGAAGGCTACTTTGGTGTCTGGATTCTTGGTTGAAGAGTTTGATTCACAAGGCTTTCTTTGAGGCAGGACAGCTACCGCCGACCAGAATTAGTTTATTCTACCAATTCAGTTTTTCTTCCATGGCTCTGAAGAATGAGGCGGCAACCTGGTCTTCCTTGCATACGTTTCACTAACTTTACCACGGTTCTTGTCTTGGCAGAGACCACTCTTGGTATGAATGTTCTTCAGGTGGTTGATAACTTGGTGCCTGTCTTAACTTTTTGTCCCATCCATTTTATTTTTTGTGGACTCCACAGCTTGGGTATTAGTTCCCATGAGTAAGGTCTTGTGGACTCTTACCACCAGAGAGAGTGCAAGAGACAATCCCCCCCCCCCCCCTCTTTTTTTTTTTTTTTTTTTAACTGGTGGTGGCAGTTTTAGTGTGCACATAAAGCTCTGGTGTAGTGTCTTTGCCTCCTCCTGGTGTCCAGGTGATGTACTTCCCAAAAGTAAGGTCTTGTGCACTCACTAAGAAAAATGACTTTATCATGCAAGAATAAATTGTTTCCTGTTAGGTTGAGTATAAATTCTGGCTGCTGTAACCTAATTTTTTTTTTTTTATGGTGTTAGAACAATGCTTAATTTTAACACCTACAAAAATTACTAATTTGTCAACTTTAATTTTATTCCCCTTCTGTAAACAGGAAAATAATTGCTGAGTTTGAGGGAACAATAACGCAGATGATAGGTAATTATTTATAAAAAAAAAATGATTTTGATTTGCTAAACCAGCAGATCCATGGGCAATGTTTTGCATGCTGTATGACTTGAAAGAGTAACCTTCCCAATGTCTTTATACTAAGCAAATGGCTGTGTAGTAATTATTAAATTGAGATAAATGCATCTTTGTTTTAGAGGACTCTCAGAGACAGAAGGAACTGGCAAAACTAGAAGTAAACAAAGTATTACAAGAAAAACAGCAAGTACAGATAGATCTAAACTCCATGGAGAAATCCTTTTCCGAACTCTTCAAAAGATTTGAAAAGCAGAAAGATGTTCTGGATGGCTACCGTAAGGTATAAAGATTTGGTTCCTTTAAAACACAAACACTGTCACAAATTTATTCAACCAGTGGCACATACAGATCATGCATTACCTACGTTGTAATAAGGCAGTTGGGATAGTATATTGCATAAATAAATAGAGAAGCGCCCAACCTGGGAACGAACAATGGCATAATAGCTTGTTCTATAGCTAGTTACCACCCTAGAAGCAGCCTCTTTTTGCTCAATATGTGCCTTTCACAGAATAACTTTCCTGTAGCATATCAGTCTGATCCTGACTTAGGGACAGTCTACCATAGAATTGTTAGTTTTAAAAGATAGATAATCCCTTTATTACCCATTCCCCAGTTTTGCATAGCCAACAGTTATATTAATATACTTTTTACCTCTGATTACCTTGTATCTAGGAACCTTCTTCCAGCCCCCTGATCACATGACTGTGTGACTGTTTATTATATTGTTTTGCATTTAGCATTGTGTTGTGCTAAATCTTAAATAACCCCCTGTGCCTGAACACAGTGTTATCTATATGGCCCACGTGTACTTTCTGTCTTTGTGTTGAAAAGAGATTTAAAAAGCATGTGATAAGAGGCAGCCCTCAAAGGCTTAGAAATTAGCATATTTCTGTCTAGGTTTAGTTTCATCTATGGACACAAGTGAAAAAAGCAAATTTGATGATAAAAGTAAGTTGGAAAGTTGATTAAAATTAAGTCCTATTTGAATAATGGAAGTTTAATTTATACTAGACTGTCCCTTTTAACAGTGCAGTCCGGCCCAGAAATACCAGGCAATCCCTCTCTGAACGAGAAACGGCAAAACCCCAGACGTATGTATCGGCCTATTGTGGGCCTCGTCAGTGAGGTGCAGCCATATCCCTCAAGGCACACTGATGCAGGAGTCCAGACGTGGACCCATTGCTCACTTAGGGAGACGTCCCGAAGTGTCATAATTTGCATAAATAAAGAGGAGCACTCTAACTGGGAACAAACAATATCATAATAGCTTGTTCCATGGCTAGTTACCACCCAAGAAGCAGCCTCTTTTTGCTCAATATGTGCCTTTCACAGAGAAGAACTTTCTCTCGTTCAGAGAGGGATTGTCTGATATTTTGGGGTTGGACTGTACTGTGAAGTCAGGATCAGATTGATATGCTTCAGGAAAGTTCTTCTCTGTGAAAGGCACATGTTGCGCAAAAAGAGGCTGCTTCTTGGGTGGTAACTAGCCATAGAACAAGAACTATTATGCTTTTGTTTGTTCCCAGGTTGAGCACTTCTCTCTTATTTATGGGATAGTATATTAGTTTATATCAATACTTGCATGTGTTAGACATTTTAATAATTATATTGTTTACCTCCTCAGAATGAGGAAGCTCTGAAAAAATGTGTAGAAGATTATCTTGCACGAATAAAAAAGGAGGAACAACGCTATCAAGCATTGAAGGCTCATGCAGAAGAAAAATTAAACCGGTACGTCACAAGCTCTCCCCTCCCTGCACATCTACATATAACTGCAAATCCACAAGCAGTATTTGCAACTGGGATTCAGCTATGCAAGGCTTAACAGCTGTGCAATCTGCAGTGTTAAAGGGATACTAAACCCAGATTTTTTTTCTTTAATGATTCAGATAGAGCATGCAACTTTCTAATTCACTCTGTTTTATTCTCTTGCTATCTTTATTTGAAAAGCAGGAATGTAAAGCTTAGGGTCCTGGCCATTTTTGGGTCAGCACCTGGGTTGTGCTTGCTGATTGGTGGGTAAATGTAGCCACCTATAAGCAAGTGCTCTCTTTGGTGAAAAGCAGGAATGTAAAGCTTAGTAGCCATTTTAGGCTCAGCAAATAGATCGCAAGAGAATGAAGAAAAATTCATAACAGGCGAAAATGAGAGTTGCTTAAAATTGCATGCTCTGACTCATGAAAGAAACATTGGATTTAATATCCCTTTTTAATGAATCAGTATGTAAAGACTTCAAAATGTATTTTATCATCTAACCTGCATATTTAGTTTTTTGCTGACTTTGGGGGGGGGCTTGCTAATTTTTATCTTTTCTGTAGAGCCAATGAGGAGATTGCCCAAGTACGCAGCAAAGCAAAGAGTGAAGCCACTGCACTACAGGCTATGTTGCGGAAAGAACAAATGAGGGTCCAGTCACTGGAGAGAGCTCTTGAGCAAAAGGTAAGATGACAAGGCCAATATGTTTTTCTCTTCTAAGGTGTATCCAGTCCACGGGTTCATCCATTACTTGTGGGATATTCTCCTTCCCAACAGGAAGTTGCAAAGAGGACACCCACTCTATATAGCTCCTCCCCTAACCCCCACCCCAGTCATTCTCTTTGCAACTCTCGACAAGATAGGAAGTATAAAGAGATATGTGGTGATTTAGTGTAGTTTTGCCTTCAATCAAGAGTTTATTTTCAAACGGTACCGGCGTTGTACTGTTTTACTCTCAGGCAGAAATTATAAGAAGATTTCTACCTGGAGGTTGATGATCTTAGCGGTTTGTAACTAAGGTCCATTACTGTTCTCACACATAACTGAAGAGTATGGGATAACTTCAGTTGGCGAAACGGTCTGCAGATTACCTGCTTTGAGGTATGTTCAGTATTTTTATTTCTAGAGAGAGTAAGTTCTAGATGCTGACAGATCCTTGTGTATATTGAGGTAAGCCAGATGCAGTGATTGTATAACGACTGGGATCATGCTTACAAAGTGGGATAATGCTCATGTTAATGCTCATACTAAGTGGTGACAAAACGTTTACATGTTGCACAAATGGGACGTTTTTTGTCTCTGAGGTGATAAGTCTTTAGTTGGGGCCTAATTTCTCCAACATAGTTGTGTCCGGTCCACGGCGTCATCCTTACTTGTGGGATATTCTCTTCCCCAACAGGAAATGGCAAAGAGCCCAGCAAAGCTGGTCATATGATCCCTCCTAGGCTCCGCCTACCCCAGTCATTCTCTTTGCCGTTGCACAGGCAACATCTCCACGGAGATGGCTAAGAGTTTTTTGGTGTTTAAATGTAGTTTTTATTCTTCAATCAAGTGTTTGTTATTTTAAAATAGTGCTGGTATGTACTATTTACTCTGAAACAGAAAAGAGAAGAAGATTTCTGTTTGTAAGAGGAAGATGATTTTAGCAAACGTTACTAAAATCGATTGCTGTTTCCACACAGGACTGTTGAGATGAAGTAACTTCAGTTGGGGGAAGCAGTTGGCAGACTTTTCTGCCTGAGGTATGACTGGCCACATTTCTAACAAGACTTTGTAATGCTGGAAGGCTGTCATTTTCCCTATGGGGACCGGTAAGCCATTTTCTTAGATTAAGTAAAAGAATAAAGGCTTTATAAGGGCTTAAAAAACTGGTAGACATTTTTCTGGGCTAAAACGATTACTTTGCTAAGCATATTTGACAGATTATAGCTCTTTATAGTTATTATAATCTTGGGGATTGTTGTTAAAAAAACGGCAGGCACTGTATGGACACCTTTTTCAGATGGGGGCCTTCTCTAGTCATAGGCAGAGCCTCATTTTCGCGCCACTAATACGCAGTTGTTTTTGGAAGGCAAGGCATGCAGATGCATGTGTGAGGAGCTAAGATCCACTGAAAAAGCTTATAGAAGGCGTCATTTGGTATCGTATTCCCCTCTGGGCTTGGTTGGGTCTCAGCAAAGCAGATTCCTGGGACTGTATAGGGGTTAAATGTAAAAACGGCTCCGGTTCCGTTATTTTAAGGGTTAAAGCTTTCAAATTTGGTGTGCAATACTTTTAAGGCTTTAAGACACTGGTGAAATTTTGGTGAATTTTGAACAATTGCTTCATACTTTTTCGCATATTCAGTAATAAAGTGTGTTCTGTTTAAAATTTAAAGTGACAGTAACGGTTTTATTTTAAAACTTTTTTTGTGCTTTGTTGACAAGTTTAAGCCTGTTTAACATGTCTGAACCATCAGATAAACGATGTTCTATATGTATGAAAGCCAATGTGTCTCCCCATTTAAATATATGTGATAATTGTGACATGGTGTCCAAACAAAGTAGGGACAATGATGCCACAGATAATAATAGTGCCCAAGATGATTCTTCAGATGAGGGGAGTAAGCATGGTACTGCATCACCCCCTTCTGTGTCTACACCAGTTTTGCCCACACAAGAGGCCCCTAGTACATCTAGTGCGCCAATACTTATTACTATGCAACAATTAACGGCTGTTATGGATAATTCTATTGCAAATATTTTATCTAAAATGCCTACTTATCAAAGAAAGCGCGATTGCTCTGTTTTAAACACTGAAGAGCAAGAGGACGCTGATAACGTTTCTGACATACCCTCACACCAATCTGAAGGGGCCAGGAGGGAGGTTTTGTCTGAGGGAGAAATTTCAGATTCAGGAAAAATTTCTCAACAAGCTGAACCTGATGTTGTAACATTTAAATTTAAATTAGAACATCTCCGCGCACTGCTTAAGGAGGTATTATCTACTCTGGATGATTGTGACAATTTGGTCATTCCAGAGAAATTATGTAAGATGGACAAGTTCCTAGAGGTTCCGGTGCCCCCCGATGTTTTTCCTATACCCAAGCGGGTGGCGGACATAGTAAACAAGGAATGGGAAAGGCCCGGCATACCTTTTGTTCCTCCCCCTATATTTAAGAAATTATTTCCTATAGTCGACCCCAGAAAGGACTTATGGCAGACAGTCCCTAAGGTCGAGGGGGCGGTCTCTACTCTAAACAAACGCACTACTATTCCCATAGAAGATAGTTGTGCTTTTAAAGATCCTATGGATAAAAAATTAGAGGGTTTGCTTAAAAAAATGTTTGTTCAACAAGGTTACCTTCTTCAACCAATTTCATGCATTGTTCCTGTCACTACGGCAGCGTGTTTCTGGTTCGAAGAACTAGAAAAGTCGCTCAATAAAGAATCTTCGTATGAGGAGGTTATGGACAGAGTTCATGCACTTAAATTGGCTAACTCTTTTATTCTAGATGCCGCTTTGCAATTAGCGAGATTAGCGGCGAAAAATTCAGGGTTTGCTATCGTGGCGCGCAGAGCGCTCTGGCTAAAGTCTTGGTCAGCGGATGTGTCTTCCAAGACAAAATTGCTTAACATCCCTTTCAAGGGCAAAACACTGTTTGGTCCTGATTTGAAAGAGATTATTTCAGACATCACCGGAGGAAAGGGCCACGCCCTTCCTCAGGATAGGTCTTTTAAGGCTAGAAATAAGCCTAATTTTCGTCCCTTTCGCAGAAACGGACCAGCCTCTACTTCTACATCCTCTAAGCAAGAGGGTAATACTTCTCAACCCAAACCAGCCCGGAGACCGATGCAAGGGTAAGCAGGCCAAGAAGCCTGCCACTGCTACCAAAACAGCATGAAGGGATGGCCCCCGATCCGGGACCGGATCTGGTGGGGGGCAGACTTTCTCTCTTTGCTCAGGCCTGGGCAAGAGATGTTCAGGATCCTTGGGCACTAGAAATAGTTTCTCAAGGTTATCTCCTGGAATTCAAGGAACTACCCCCAAGGGGAAGGTTCCACAGGTCTCAATTATCTTCAAACCAAATAAAAAGACAGGCATTCTTACATTGTGTAGAAGACCTGTTAAAGATGGGAGTAATTCATCCAGTTCCAATAAGAGAACAAGGGATGGGGTTTTACTCCAACCTGTTCATAGTTCCCAAAAAAGAGGGAACATTCAGACCAATTCTAGATCTCAAGATCCTAAACAAATTTCTCAGGGTTCCATCGTTCAAAATGGAAACCATTCGAACGATCCTTCCTACCATCCAGGAAGGTCAATTTATGACCACGGTGGATTTAAAGGATGCGTACCTACATATTCCTATCCACAAGGAACATCATCAGTTCCTAAGGTTCGCTTTTCTGGACAAGCATTACCAGTTTGTGGCACTTCCATTCGGATTAGCCACTGCTCCGAGAATTTTCACAAAGGTACTAGGGTCCCTTCTAGCGGTTCTAAGACCAAGGGGCATTGCAGTAGTACCGTACTTGGACGACATCCTGATTCAAGCGTCGTCTCTGTCAAAAGCAAAGGCTCATACGGACATCGTCCTAGCCTTTCTCAGATCTCACGGATGGAAAGTGAACATAGAAAAAAGTTTTCTTTCCCCGTCAACAAGAGTTCCCTTCTTGGGAACAATAATAGACTCCTTAGAAATGAGGATTTTTCTGACAGAGGTCAGAAAATCAAAACTTCTAAGCTCTTGTCAAGTTCTTCATTCTGTTCTTCGTCCTTCCATAGCGCAGTGCATGGAAGTAATAGGATTGATGGTTGCAGCAATGGACATAGTTCCTTTTGCACGAATTCATCTAAGACCATTACAACTGTGCATGCTCAGACAGTGGAATGGGGATTATACAGACTTGTCTCAGACAATTCAAGTAGATCAAAGGACCAGAGATTCACTCCGTTGGTGGCTAATCCTGGACAACCTGTCACAGGGAATGAGCTTCCGCAGACCAGAGTGGGTCATTGTCACGACCGACGCCAGTCTGGTGGGCTGGGGGGCGGTCTGGGAACCCCTGAAAGTTCAGGGTCTTTGGTCTCGGGAAGAATCTCTTCTCCCGATAAACATTCTGGAACTGAGAGCAATATTCAATGCTCTCAAAGCTTGGCCTCATTTACCAAGGGCCAAATTCATAAGGTTTCAATCAGACAACATGACGACTGTTGCATATATCAACCATCAGGGGGGAACAAGGAGTTCCCTGGCGATGGAGGAAGTGACCAAGATAATTCAATGGGCGGAGGATCACTCCTGCCACTTGTCTGCAATCCACATCCCAGGAGTGGAAAATTGGGAAGCGGATTTTCTGAGTCGTCAGACATTCCATCCGGGGGAGTGGGAACTCCACCCGGAAATCTTTGCCCAAATAACTCAATTATGGGGCATTCCAGACATGGATCTGATGGCGTCTCGTCAGAACTTCAAGGTTCCTTGTTACGGGTCCAGATCCAGGGATCCCAAGGCGACTCTAGTAGATGCACTACTAGTCAACCTAGCTTATGTATTCCCACCGTTTCCTCTCATTCCCAGGCTGGTAGCCAGGATCAACCAGGAGAGGGCTTCGGTGATCTTGATAGCTCCTGCGTGGCCACGCAGGACTTGGTATGCAGACCTGGTGAATATCTCATCGGCTCCACCATGGAAGCTACCTTTGAGACAGGACCTTCTTGTTCAAGGTCCATTCGAACATCCGAATCTGGTTTCTCTCCAACTGACTGCTTGGAGATTGAACGCTTGATTTTATCAAAGCGTGGGTTTTCAGATTCTGTAATAGATACTCTGATTCAGGCTAGAAAGCCTGTAACTAGAAAAATTTACCATAAGATATGGAAAAAATATATCTGTTGGTGTGAATCTAAAGGATTCCCATGGAACAAGATAAAAATTCCTAGGATTTTATCCTTTCTACAAGAAGGTTTGGAGAAGGGATTATCTGCAAGTTCTCTGAAGGGACAGATTTCTGCGTTATCTGTTTTACTTCACAAAAGGCTGGCAGCTGTGCCAGACGTTCAAGCGTTTGTTCATGCTCTGGTTAGAATCAAGCCTGTTTACAGACCTTTGACTCCTCCCTGGAGTCTTAATCTAGTTCTTTCAGTTCTTCAAGGGGTTCCGTTTGAACCCTTACATTCCGTAGATATTAAAGGGACACTGTAACCAAAATTTTTCTTTTGTGATTCAGATAGAGCATGAAATTTTAAGCAACTTTCTAATTTACTCCTATCATCAAATTTTCTTCATTCTCTTGGAATCTTTATTTGAAATGCAAGAATGTAAGTTTAGATGCCGGCCCATTTTTGGTGAACAACCTGGGTTGTCCTTGCTGATTGGTGGATAAATTCATCCACCAATAAAAAAGTGCTGTCCAGAGTACTGAAACCGAAAAAAAGCTTAGATGCCTTCTTTTTTAAATAATAATAGCAAGAGAACGAAGAAAAATTGAAAATAGGAGTAAATTAGAAAGTTGATTAAAATTGCATGCTCTTTCTGAATTACAAAAGAAAAAATTTGGGTAAAGTGTCCCTTTAAGTTATTATATTGGAAAGTTTTGTTTTTGGTTGCAATTTCTTCTGCTAGAAGAGTTTCTGAGTTATCTGCTCTGCAGTGTTCTCCGCCCTATCTGGTGTTCCATGCAGATAAGGTGGTTTTGCGTACTAAGCCTGGTTTTCTTCCGAAAGTTGTTTCCAACAAGAATATTAACCAGGAGATAGTTGTACCTTCTTTGTGCCCGAATCCAGTTTCAAAGAAGAAACGTTTGTTACACAATTTGGACGTAGTCCGTGCTCTAAAATTCTATTTAGAGGCCACTAAAGATTTCAGACAAACTTCTTCTTTGTTTGTTGTTTATTCTGGTAAAAGGAGAGGTCTAAAAGCAACTTCTACCTCTCTTTCTTTTTGGCTTAAAAGCATTATCTGTTTGGCTTATGAGACTGCCGGACGGCAGCCTCCTGAAAGAATCACAGCTCACTCCACTAGGGCTGTGGCTTCCACATGGGCCTTCAAGAACGAGGCTTCTGTTGACCAGATATGTAAGGCAGCGACTTGGTCTTCACTGCACACTTTTGCCAAATTTTACAAATTTGATACTTTTGCTTCTTCAGAGGCTATTTTTGGGAGAAAGGTTTTGCAAGCCGTGGTGCCTTCCGTTTAGGTAACCTGATTTGCTCCCTCCCTTCATCCGTGTCCTAAAGCTTTGGTATTGGTTCCCACAAGTAAGGATGACGCCGTGGACCGGACACACCTATGTTGGAGAAAACAGAATTTATGCTTACCTGATAAATTACTTTCTCCAACGGTGTGTCCGGTCCACGGCCCGCCCTGGTTTTTTTAATCAGGTCTGATGAATTATTTTCTCTAACTACAGTCACCACGGTATCATATGGTTTCTCCTATGCATATTTCCTCCTGTACGTCGGTCGAATGACTGGGGTAGGCGGAGCCTAGGAGGGATCATATGACCAGCTTTGCTGGGCTCTTTGCCATTTCCTATTGGGGAAGAGAATATCCCACAAGTAAGGATGACGCCGTGGACCGGACACACCGTTGGAGAAAGTAATTTATCAGGTAAGCATAAATTCTGTTTTTCAACATGGCATAAGGAAATAGTCCTAGGAGTATTTCCTTAAGGCCCCTCTGACATTGAGTGCATGGTGGGAGGGGCCTGTTTTCGCGCTTCTGTTGCGCAGTTTCTTTCAGCCCGAGACATCCAGCTTCCCTAGAGTAGTCCTCTTGCATCTGAGGACCACTATAGAGGGCTTATTTCTTTCCTAATCGTGTTTGAGGGCAGGTAGGAGCCACAGCAGAGCTGTGGCAAGGTGTAACTGTCTTTTAACGGTGGTTGACGTTTTTTTGAATCCGGTTTGGGAGCTAAGGGGTTAATCATCCATTTGCACGTGGGTGCAATGTTGCTTTAGTACCTTACCCACACCGTAAAAACTTTTAAGTCTTTACTACATTTTAACCCTTTTTTGCAGTTTAAGTGTTAGTTTTTTTTTCTCTTAAAGGCACAGTACCGTTTTTGTTTAATTGCTGTTTCACATTTGTTAGTGTTTTCCAAGCTTGCTGGTGTCATTGCTAGTCTGTTTAAACATGTCTAAACATATTGAACAAGGAGTTTCCTCTGTGTCAGAGGCCATTGTGGAGCCCCCTCTTAGAATGTGTACTGAAGTATCTATAAACTTTAAAGACCATGGGGTCGATCCGATATAAAGCGTCGCCCGCAAAAGCCGGCGACGCCAATATTTGAGCGGATTTGGTATCACATATACGGCGTAACCTAGAAGTTACGCCCGTATATTTCTGCCGTCGCCCGCAGTTTTTTGGGCCATAGCCAGGTATACCAAACCCACGCAGTTTGGTATCCAATATGCAGCGTAAGGACTTACGTGGCGAAAATGGAGAAAACTTACTCCATTTTCACCTCGCCACAAAAAGCAGCCGTAAGAAGGCTTACGCTGACTATTGGAGCCCCGTAACTCCCTAAACTAACTAGAAAATAAACCTAACACCTAACGCATGCGCAATGTCTATCTCCCTGTCAACCGCGATCCCCCCCCCCCGAAATCCCTAATAAAGTTATTACCCCCTAAACCGCCGCTCCCGGACCCCGCCGCCATCTACATAAACTAACCCCCTACTGTGAGCCTCTAAAACCGCCGCCATCTACCTTATCTATCCCCTAATCTGACCCCTTACACCGCCGCCACCTATATAAAAATTATTAACCCCTAATGTAAGCCCCTTATACCGCCGCCATCTCTATTAAAATGATTAACCCCTAATTTAATCTACCTACCCCGCCGCCAGCTATATTATCTATATTAACCCTAAGTATATTATAGTTAATATAGGTATTACATTATATATATTAACTATATTAACCCTAATTATATTAGGGTTAATATAGTTAATATAGTTACTATAGTATTTATATTAACTATATTAACTCTATCTAACCCTAACTAAATTTATATTAAATTAATCTAATTCATTTATAAACTAAAATATTCCTATTTAAATCTAAATACTTACCTATAAAATAAACCCTAAGATAGCTACAATATAATTAATAATTACATTGTAGCTATGTTAGGGTTAATATTTATTTTACAGGTAAATTGTTAATTATTTTAACTAGGTATAATAGATATTAAATAGTTATTAACTATTTAATATCTACCTAGTTAAAATAATTACCCAATTACCTGTAAAATAAATCCTAACCTAAGTTACAAATACACCTACACTATCAATAAATTTAATAAACTACTAACATCTATCTAAAAATACAATTAAATTAACTAAACTAAATTACAAAAAATAAAAAAAGATTACAAGATATTTAAGCTAATTACACCTATTCTAAGCCCCCTAATAAAATAATAAACCCCCAAAATAAAAAAAATTCCCTGCCCTATTCTAAATTTAACAAATTTCAAAGCTCTTTACCTTACCAGCCCTTAAAAGGGCCTTTTGTGGGGCATGCCCCAAAGAATTCAGCTCTTTTGCATACAACAAATACAATACCCCCCCCCCCCCATTACAACCCACCACCCACATACTCCTATTCTAAACCCACCCAAACCCCCCTTTAAAAAAGCCTAACTACCCCCCTGAAGATCTCCCTACCTTGTCTTCACCACACCGGGCCGAACTCCTGATCCGATCCGGGCGATGTCTTCCAAGCGGCAAAGAAGAATTCTTCCTCCGGCGACGTCTTCCTCCAAGCGGCAAAGAAGAATTCTTCCTCCGGCGACGTCTTCCTCCAAGCGGCAGCAAAGTCTTCAATCTTCTTTCTTCGCTCCGCCGCCGCGGAGCATCCATCCCGGCCGACTGCTGAACTTGGAATGAGGTACCTTTAAATGACGTCATCCAAGATGGCGTCCGCCGAATTCCGATTGGCTGATAGGATTCTATCAGCCAATCGGAATTAAGTTAAAAAAATCTGATTGGCTGATTGAATCAGCCAATCAGATTCAAGTTCAATCCGATTGGCTGATCCAATCAGCCAATCAGATTGAGCTCGCATTCTATTGGCTGTTCCGATCAGCCAATAGAATGCGAGCTCAATCTGATTGGCTGATTGGATCAGCCAATCGGATTGAACTTGAATCTGATTGGCTGATTCAATCAGCCAATCAGATTTTTTTAACTTAATTCCGATTGGCTGATAGAATCCTATCAGCCAATCGGAATTCGGCGGACGCCATCTTGGATGACGTCATTTAAAGGTACCTCATTCCAAGTTCAGCAGTCGGCCGGGATGGATGCTCCGCGGCGGCGGAGCGAAGAAAGAAGATTGAAGATGCCGCCGGAAGAATGAAGACTTTGCTGCCGCTTGGAGGAAGACGTCGCCGGAGGAAGAATTCTTCTTTGCCGCTTGGAGGAAGACATCGCCGGAGGAAGAATTCTTCTTTGCCGCTTGGAGGACATCGCCCGGATCGGATCAGGAGTTCGGCCCGGTGTGGTGAAGACAAGGTAGGGAGATCTTCAGGGGGGTAGTGTTAGGCTTTTTTTAAGGGGGGTTTGGGTGGGTTTAGAATAGGGGTATGTGGGTGGTGGGTTGTAATGGGGGGGGGGGGGGTATTGTATTTCTTGTATGCAAAAGAGCTGAATTCTTTGGGGCATGCCCCACAAAAGGCCCTTTTAAAGGCTGGTAAGGTAAAGAGCTTTGAAATTTGTTGAATTTAGAATAGGGCAGGGAATTTTTTTTATTTTGGGGGTTTATTATTTTATTAGGGGGCTTAGAATAGGTGTAATTAGCTTAAATATCTTGTAATTTTTTTTTATTTTTTGTAATTTAGTTTAGTTAATTTAATTGTATTTTTAGATAGATGTTAGTAGTTTATTAAATTTATTGATAGTGTAGGTGTATTTGTAACTTAGGTTAGGATTTATTTTACAGGTAATTGGGTAATTATTTTAACTAGGTAGATATTAAATAGTTAATAACTATTTAATATCTATTATACCTAGTTAAAATAATTAACAATTTACCTGTAAAATAAATATTAACCCTAACATAGCTACAATGTAATTATTAATTATATTGTAGCTATCTTAGGGTTTATTTTATAGGTAAGTATTTAGATTTAAATAGGAATATTTTAGTTTATAAATGAATTAGATTAATTTAATATAAATTTAGTTAGGGTTAGATAGAGTTAATATAGTTAATATAAATACTATAGTAACTATATTAACTATATTAAACCTAATATAATTAGGGTTAATATAGTTAATATATATAATGTAATACCTATATTAACTATAATATACTTAGGGTTAATATAGATAATATAGCTGGCGGCGGGGTAGGTAGATTAAATTAGGGGTTAATCATTTTAATAGAGATGGCGGCGGTGTAAGGGGCTTACATTAGGGGTTAATAATTTTATTAGGTTGCGGCGGGGTAAAGGAGCGGCGGTTTAGGGGTTAATAGCATTTTTATTGTTAGGCTAGTGAGGGGGGATAGCGGATAGAGGGTTAGACAGTGCGGGCTATGTTAGGGAGGCGTGTTAGACGTGTCGGGCTATGTTAGGGAGGCGTGTTAGACAGTGCGGGTGTTTTAGACTTTAGTCAGGTTTTATAGGCGCCGGCAGTTTCTAACGTGGCGCAAGTCACTGGCGACGCCAGAAATTTGTACTTACGCAGATTTCTGGACATCGCTGGTTTGTGAGACTTACGGCACGTTAGCATCTGACGGCGACCTATATGGGATGGCTCGAGTTGCGAGCTGAAACTGCGGGCGACGCCGGTTCCCTCGCTTGCACCGCAAACTGCAATCGATATCGGATCGCGCCCCATATCATGGCTTTTAAAGATTTATCACCAGAGAATTCCCAGACTGAAAAAAGGGAGGTTATGCCATCTAGCTCTCCCCATGTGTCAGAACCTATAACTCCTGCCCAAGTGACGCCAAGTACATCTAGCGCGTCTAATTCTTTTACTTTACAGGACATGGCGGCAGTTATGACTAATACCCTTACAGAGGTATTGTCCAAACTGCCAGGGTTACAAGGAAAGCGAGACAGCTCTGGGGCTAGAACAAATACAGAGCTTTCTGACGCTTTAATAACTGTGTCCGATATACCCTCACTAGGCTCCGAAGCCGGTGCAAGGGAGTTTCTATCTGAGGGTGACATTTCAGATTCAGGGAAGGCTTTACTTCAGTCAGATTCTGAAATGACAGCGTTTAAATTTAAGCTCGAACACCTACGCTTATTGCTCAGGGAGGTTTTAGCGACTCTGGATGACTGTGACCCCATTGTGGTTCCAGAGAAATTGTGTAAAATGGACAAATACTTTGCAGTGCCTGTTTACACTGATGTGTTTCCAGTCCCTAAGAGGTTTTCGGAAATTATTACTAAGGAATGGGATAAACCAGGTGTGCCGTTTTCTCCCCCTCCTGCTTTTAAAAAGATGTTTCCCATAGATGTCGCCATACGGGACTTGTGGCAGACGGTCCCTAAGGTGGAGGGAGCTGTTTCTACTCTAGCTAAGCGTACAACTATCCCTTTCGAGGACAGTTGTGCTTTACTAGATCCTATGGATACAAAAAATTGGAGGGTCTCCTTAAGAAATTTTTTTATCCAAGGTTTTATTCTCCAGCCTCTTGCATGCATTGCCCCAGTTACTGTTGCAGCGGCGATTTGGTTAGAGTCTCTTGAGGAGGCTCTACAGGTGGAGACCCCGTTAGGATTAAAGCTCTTAAGTTGGCTAATTCCTTTATTTCTGTCTAAGATATCATCTGACGCCGTTTTTCATTTAACCAAGCTAATGGCTAAGAATTCAGGTTTTGCCATTCTGGCGCGTAGGGCGCTATGGCTTATGTCCTGGTCAGCAGACGTTACTTCAAAGTCTAAGCTTCTTAACATCCCCTTCAAAGGACAGACCCTATTCGGGCCTGGCCTGAAGGAGATCATCTCTGACATTACCGGAGGAAAAGGTCACGCCCTTCCTCAGGATAGGTCCAATAAATTAAGGACCAAACAGAATAATTTTCGTTCCTTTCGAAACTTCAAGGGTGGCGCAGCTTTGGCTTCCTCTAATGCAAAACAAGAGGGTAATTTCGCCCAGTCCAAACAAGTCTGGAGACCTAACCAGACTTGAAACAAAGCGAAGCAGGCCAAAAAGCCTGCTGCTGCCTCTAAGATAGCATGAAGGAGTAGCCCCCGATCCGGGACCGGATCTAGTCTGGGGCAGACTTTCTCTCTTCGCCCAGGCTTGGGCAAGAGACGTCCAGGATCCTTGGGCACTAGAGATTGTTTCCCAGGGATATTGTCTGGAATTCAAAGGTTCTTCTCCAAAGGGGAGATTTCATCTCTCACAACTATCTGCAAACCAGATAGAGAGAGGCATTCTTACGTTGCGTTCAAGACCTATTGGTTATGTGAGTGATCCACCCAGTTCCAAGAGAGGAACAGGGGAAGGGTTTCTATTCAAACCTGTTTATAGTTCCCAAAAAAGAGGGAACTTTAAGACCAATCTTGGATCTCAAGATCCTAAACAAATGTCTCAGGGTCCCATCCTTCAAGATGGAGACAATCCGAACCATTCTCCCCATGATCCAAGAGGGGCAATATATGACTACCGTGGACTTGAAGGATGCTTATCTCCACATTCCGATTCACAGAAAGCATCATTAGTTCCTCAGGTTCGCCTTCCGATTCACAGAAAGCATCATCAGTTCCTCAGGTTCGCCTTCCTAGACAGGCATTACCGGTTTGTGGCTCTTCCCTTCGGGTTAGCCACGGCGCCAAGAGTCTTTACGAAGGTTCTAGGGTCCCTTCTGGCGGTTCTAAGGCCGCGGGGCATAGCGGTGGCTCC
>NC_069500.1:1342940592-1343020057 GCF_027579735.1 Bombina bombina | reverse complement strand
TCCCATACGTCACTAGCTCATGGACTCTTGCTAATTACATGAAAGAAAACATAATTTATGTAAGAACTTACCTGATAAATTTATTTCTTTCATATTAGCAAGAGTCCATGAGGCCCGCCCTTTTTTTGTGGTGGTTATGATTTTGTATAAAGCACAATTATTCCAATTCCTTATTTTATATGCTTTCGCACTTTTTTATCACCCCACTTCTTGGCTATTCGTTAAACTGAGTTGTGGGTGTGGTGAGGGGTGTATTTATAGGCATTTTGAGGTTTGGGAAACTTTGCCCCTCCTGGTAGGAATGTATATCCCATACGTCACTAGCTCATGGACTCTTGCTAATATGAAAGAAATGAATTTATCAGGTAAGTTCTTACATAAATTATGTTTTTCCATTGTTCTCTCAAAGTACTGGTGATTGTTTTAAGGACAGATATAAGATAAAGAAGCAGGTATATGTGCATAATGTGATACAGTAATGAGATCGGATTATACCTACAAGCTCAACCCATTTTATTAGGTTGTGGCTTCAAAACACAAAATCAGAGCTTTAATATACACAAATAAGCCTTAAAAAGCTAATTTTCATAAATTTTTTACTCTGCAGGTGGTAAAAAAAGCAATTGTAAACACATTAAGGGAAAAACTATTTTACAGTATACTGTCCCTTTAAGATTCTTCGTTGATATGCGCTTCGCAACAGGTTGAAGCCCGGTTTTCCTCTCAGAGTGCAGTGAATGTCAGAGGGATGTGAAGAGATTATTGCCTATTTGAATACAATGGTCTACCTCTAGGGGATCTATTTCATAGGTTCTCTGTTATCGGTCGTAGAGATTTCTTCTCCTACCTCCCTTTTCAGATCGACGATATACTCTTATATACCATTACCTCTACTGATTCTCGTTTCAGTACTGGTTTGGCTATCTACTATATGTAGAGGAGTGTCCTGGGGTAAGTAAGTCTTATTTTTTGTGACACTCTACGCTATGGTTAGGCACTTTATATGTAAAGTTCTAAATATATGTCTATAAACTTATATTTGCCTTGATTCAGGATAATCAGTATTCCTTTTCTATACAGACTGTCAGTTTCATTATTGGGAAAATGCATTTAGTTATTTTTTTCTTACCTTGAAAAAATTTCATTTGGCCATTTTTTCCTGCATGCTGTTGGGCTCGCGGGGGCAGAAAATTTTTATTTTTATTACGTCATTTTTGGCGCAAACTTGTTTGGCGCTAAAAATTGTCATTTCCGGCGACGTAATTGACGCCGGAAGTTGTATTCTGTTACGCATGCGTATTCAGACATTTTTTTTTTGCGCCAAGAAAATGTGGGCGTCTTTTTTACTCACATTATTTAAACATTTCCTTTTCATTGCTTCTGGTTTCTAGAAGCTTATTATTTTGCATTCTTTCCCATTCCTGAAACTGTCATTTAAGGAATTTGATAATTTTGCTTTATATGTTGTTTTTTCTATTACATATTGCAAGATGTCTCATCCTGACCCTGGATCAAAATCCACTAATGGACAGACGATGCCTGATGCTGTTTCTACCAAAGTTAAGTGCATATGTTGTAAACTTGTGGTAACTGTTCCTCCAGCTGTAGTTTGTGAAAGCTGTCATGATAAACTTTCCAATGCAGATTGCGTTTCCATTAGTAATAATCCTTTACCTGTTGTTGTTCCTTCAACATCTATTGTTCAGGATGTTCCTGTTAATGTAAAAGAATTTGTTTCTAATTCTATTAGGAAGGCTCTGCCTGTTATTCCTCCTTCCAGTAAACGTAAAAGGTCTTTTAAGACTTCTCACATTTCAGATGAATTTTTAGGTGACCGCCATCATTCTGACTTATCTGTTTCTGATGAGGTTTTTTCCGGTTCAGAAGATTCTATTTCAGATATTGATACTGATAAATCTTCATATTTATTTAAGATGGAGTTTATTCGTTCATTACTTAAAGAAGTTTTGATTGCTTTAGATATGGAGGAGTCAAGTCCTCTTGATACTAAAACTGCTAAACGATTTTAATTCCAGAAGTTTTTCCAGTTCCTGATGCTATCTCAGATGTGATTGCTAGGGAATGGGATAGTCTGGGTACTTCATTTACTCCTTCTCCAAGGTTTAAGAAATTGTACCCTGTGCCATCTGATAGATTGGAGTTTTGGGATAAAATCCCTAAAGTCGATGGGGCTATCTCTACTCTTGCCAAACGTACTGCTATTCCTACGGCAGATAGCACTTCCTTTAAAGATCCTTTAGATAGGAAAATTGAATCTTTTTTGAGAAAAGCTTATTTATGTTCAGGTAATTTACTTAGACCTGCTATCTCTTTGGCTGATGTTGCTGCAGCTTCAACTTTCTGGTTGGAGGCTTTAGCGCAACAAGTGACAAATCATAATACATATAGCATTGTTAAACTTCTTCAACACGCTAATAACTTTGTCTGTGATGCCATTTTTGATATCATTAGAGTTGATGTCCGGTATATGTCTTTAGCTATTTTAGCTAGACAAGCTTTATGGCTTAAATCCTGGAATGTAGATATGACTTCTAAGTCAACTTTGCTTTCTCTCTCTTTCCAAGGTAATAAGTTGTTTGGTTCTCAGTTGGATTCTATAATTTCAACTGTTACTGGAGGGAAGGGTGCCTTTTTGCCTCAGGGAAAAAAATCTAAAGGTAATTACAGGGCTGCTAATCGTTTTCGTTCCTTTCGTCAGAATAAGGAGCAGAAGCCCGATCCTTCCCCTAAAGGAACAGTTTCCGGTTGGAAACCTAATCCAGTCTGGAATAAATCCAAGCCTTCCAGAAAGTCAAAACCAGCTCCTAAATCCGCATGAAGGTGCGGCCCTCATTCCAGCGCAGCTGGTAGGGGGCAGGTTACGATTTTTCAAAGATGTTTGGATCAATTCGGTTCACAATCTTTGGATTCAGAACATTGTTTCGCAAGGGTACAGAATAGGTTTCAAAGTAAGACCGCCTATGAGAAGATTCTTTCTCTCACACATTCCAGTCAATCCAGTGAAGGCTCAGGCGTTTCTGAAATGTGTTTCAGACCTAGAGTTAGCTGGGGTAATTATACCAGTTCAAGTTCTGGAACAGGGTCTGGGGTTTTATTCAAATCTATTCATCGTACCAAAGAAAGAGAATTCTTTCAGACCAGTTCTGGACCTAAAAATATTGAATCGTTATGTAAGGATACAAACATTCAAAATGGTGACTATAAGAACTATTCTGCCTTTTGTTCAGCAAGGGCATTATATGTCTACAATAGACTTACAGGATGCATACCTGCATATTCCAATTCATCCAGATCACTATCAGTTTCTGAGATTCTCTATTCTAGACAAGCATTACCAGTTTATTGCTCTTCCATTTGGTCTAGCAACAGCGCCGAGGATCTTTTCGAAGGTTCTCGGTGCCCTTCTCTCTGTAATCAGAGAACAGGGTATTGCGGTATTTCCTTATTTGGACGATATCTTGGTACTTGCTCAGTCTTCACATTCTGCAGAATCTCATATGAATCAACTTGTGTTGTTTCTTCAAAAACATGGTTGGAGGATCAATTTGCCAAAGAGTTCCTTGATTCCTCAGACAAGGGTAACCTTTTTAGGTTTCCAAATATATTCAGTGTCCATGACTTTGTCTCTGACAGAAAAGAGACGTCTGAAATTGGTTTCAGCCTGTCGAAACCTTCAGTCTCAATTGTTCCCTTCGGGTAGCATTATGCATGGAGATTTTAGGTCTCATGACTGCTGCATCGGACGCGATCCCTTTTTGCTCGTTTTCACACAAGATCACTCCAGCTTTGTATGCTGAACCAGTGGTGCAGGGATTATACAAGGATATCACAAATAATATCCTTAAATCCCAATGTTCTATCATCTCTAACTTGGTGGATGGATCATCATCGTTTAATTCAAGGGGCCTCTTTCGTTCTTCCAACCTGGACTGTGATCTCAACAGATGCGAGTCTATCAGGTTGGGGAGCTGTATGGGGATCTCTGACAGCACAAGGGGTTTGGGAATCTCAGGAGGCAAGATTACCAATCAACATTTTGGAACTCCGTGCGATTTTCAGAGCTCTTCAGTTCTGGCCTCTTCTGAAGAGAGAATAGTTTATTTGTTTTCAAACAGACAATGTAACGACCGTGGCATATGTCAATCATCAAGGGGGGGACTCACAGTCCTCAAGCTATGAAAGAAGTATCTTGGATACTTGTATGGGCAGAATCCAGCTCCTGTCTAATTTCTGCGGTTCACATCCCAGGTGTAGACAATTGGGAAGCGGATTATCTCAGTCGCCAGACGTTACATCCGGGAGAATGGTCTCTTTATCCAGAAGTTTTTCTTCAGATTGTTCGAATCTGGGGTCTTCCAGAAATAGATCTGATGGCCTCTCATCTGAACAAGAAACTTCCCAGGTATCTGTCCAGATCCCGGGATCCTCAGGCGGAAGCAGTGGATGCGTTGTCACTTCCTTGGAATTATCATCCTGCTTATATCTTTCTGCCTCTAGTTCTTCTTCCAAGAGTAATCTCCAAAATTCTATTGGAGCATTCATTTGTAGTGCTGGTGGCTCCAGCATGGCCACACAGGTTTTGGTTTGCGGATCTCGTTCGGATGGCCAGTTGTCAACCTTGGACACTTCCATTAAGACCAGACCTTCTATCTCAAGGCCCATTTTTCCATCAGGATCTCAAATCATTAAATTTGAAGGTATGGAGATTGAACGCTTGATCCTCAGTCATAGAGGTTTCTCTGACTCAGTGATTAACACTATGTTACAGGCTCGTAAATCCATCTCTAGGAAGATTTATTATCGAGTTTGGAAGACTTACATCTCTTGGTGTTCTTCTCATAAATTCTCCTGGCATTCTTTCAAAATTCCTAGAATTTTACAATTTCTTCAGGATGGTTTGGATAAAGGTTTGTCTGCAAGTTCTTTGAAGGGTCAAATCTCTGCTCTTTCTGTTCTTTTTCACAGAAAGATTGCTAATCTTCCTGATATTCATTGTTTTGTACAGGCTTTGTCTCGTATCAAACCTGTCATTAAGTTGATCTCTCCTCCTTGGAGTCTTAATTTGGTTTTGAAAGCTTTGCAGGCTCCTCCGTTTGAGCCTATGCATTCTCTGGACATTAAATTACTTTCCTGGAAAGTATTGTTCCTTTTAGCTATCTCTTCTGCTAGAAGAGTTTCTGAGTTATCTGCTCTTTCTTGTGAATCTCCTTTTCTGATTTTTCATCAGGATAAGGCGGTGTTACGGACTTCTTTTCAATTTTTACCTAAGGTTGTGAATTCTAACAACATTAGTAGAGAAATTGTTGTTCGTTCATTGTGTCCTAATCCTAAGAATTCTAAGGAAAGATCGTTACATTCTTTGGATGTAGTTAGAGCTTTGAAATACTATGTTGAAGCTACTAAAGATTTTAGGAAGACTTCCAGTCTATTTGTTATCTTTTCTGGTTCCAGGAAAGGTCAGAAGGCTTCCGCCATTTCTTTGGCATTTTGGCATTTTGGTTGAAGTCTTTGATTCATCATGCTTATGTGGAGTCGGGTAAGTCCCCGCCTCAAAGGATTACGGCTCATTCTACTAGGTCAGTTTCTACTTCCTGGGCTTTTAGGAATGAAGCTTCGGTTGATCAGATTTGCAAAGCAGCGACTTGGTCTTCTTTGCATACTTTTACTAAATTCTACCATTTTGATGTGTTTTCTTCTTCTGAAGCAGTTTTTGGTAGAAAAGTACTTCAGGCAGCAGTTTCTGTTTGATTCGTCTGCTTATAATTTCAGTTTTTTTCATTATAAAGATTAAAACTTTTGATTTGGGTTGTGGATTATTTTTTCAGCGGAATTGGCTGTCTTTATTTTATCCCTCCCTCTCTAGTGACTCTTGCGTGGAAGTTCCACATCTTGGGTATCTGCTATCCCATACGTCACTAGCTCATGGACTTTTGCTAATTACATGAAAGAAAACATAATTTATGTAAGAACTTACCTGATAAATTCATTTCTTTCATATTAGCAAGAGTCCATGAGAACCACCCTTTTTTTGTGGTGGTTATGATTTTTTTGTATAAAGCACAATTATTCCAATTCCTTATTTTTTGATGCTTTCGCTCCTTTATCACCCCACTTCTTGGCTATTCGTTAAACTGAATTGTGGCTTTGGTGAGGGGTGTATTTATAGGCATTTTAAGGTTTGGGAAACTTTGCCCCTCCTGGTAGGAATGTATATCCCATACGTCACTAGCTCATGGACTCTTGCTAATATGAAAGAAATGAATTTATCAGGTAAGTTCTTACATAAATTATGTTTTGTTTTTTTTCCATTCAGTGCTAATGCGCTCCCTCGTAGTGGTGGCGCATTCATCCTAACTGGGATATTGTCCTTCCTGACGGGAAGTAGCAAAGAGAGCACCACAGCAGAGCAGTCTATATTGCTCCCCCCTTAACTCCACCCCCCAGTCATTCTCTTTGCTGGCTCTAAGCAGGAAGAGTAAAGAGAAGAGGTGTTAAACTGTTTTATTTTATCTTCAATCAAGTTTTTGTTATTTTTAAATGATACCAGTGTTGTACTATTTACTCTCAGGCAGGACATAGATGAAGATTTCTGCCTGGAGGAGGATGATCTTAGCATTTGTAACTAAGGTCCGCTGCTGTTCCCAGAGAAGCTGAGGAGTACAGGAAAACTTCAGTGTGAGGAACGGTTTCTTGCTATACAGAAATGAGTCATATTTTCTGGAGACTGTGTTAACGCAGAAAGGCTGACAGTGTCCCCATTAGGGGAAATGTAAGCAGTAATCCTAGTGTTATCAGAGGTTTTTACTAGCTTGCATAAAGGGTTAATTTTTTTGTGGGCAGTCAGTTTATTTGAATTTGGAACAAACGTTTTTGTGTCAGGGAGTAACATTTTCTGTTTTATGGGACATTTGCTTGAGGGTTCTTTGGGGTTGTTTATAACCCACATGGCTTTCAGGCAGGGTTTGTTAGTTTTGTGTAGGCCCCAGCAACATCGAGTGAGGTGGGCGGGTCCTACATTTAAAAGCAGCAAGCAACTTCTCCTGCGGTCCTGAGAGGGACTAATTGAAGCTTTAAACCCCATATTATCGCTTCCTAAGGGCAGGTAGGGCCACAGCAGAGCTGTGGCAAGGTGCTTTAGGGAGTTTTAGACACTTATCAATCTGTTTTTTTTTTCCATTTGGGGATCTATTGCTTTATTACTTGTGGTGCAATCCTTCTAAAGCTTAGTGGGTACACTGTTAAAATTTCTCAATTTTTGAAGCAATTTTAACCTGTTTTGCAGTTTGTATGCCTTTTTTTTTCTCTTAAAGGTACAGTACCGTTTTTGCAAATTGTCTGTGTTTCATTAAATAAAGTGTTTTCCAAGCTTGCTTGCTTCATTACTAGCCTGCTAATCATGTCTGACACTGAGGAAACTCATTGCTCAATTTGTTTGGAAGCCATTGTGGAACCCCCTCTTAGAATGTGTCCCACTTGTACTGATATGTCTATAAATTGCAAACAGCATATTTTTTTTTTTAAATCAATTTTTATTGAAGTCATACATAGATACAACGTATAGGGTATGCCCCGAAACATTTACATATGAGTGTATACATAGAATTATTAAAAAAGGATTGCAATAGAAAAAAGAAACCAAGTAGAAAAGACCTTATGTATCCATAAATCTTCAGCGTTATTATAAAATTTGGGCTATTAGTATAGAGACTTCAGTTTTATAATATGGTATCATAAAAGTAACATAGGGAAAAATGGTCCTCCCTGTGCCGAGTAAAAAAATAAAATAAATTAGGATATCAATTCAGGCAATATTAGGGCCAGGGGGGAGTTAGCTTTATGGTTTTATGGGGGGGGGGAATGCAGCGGGCGAGAGCCGCTCGAAAAAGAGTAGGGAGGGAGGTGGGAGGCGGAGCCAGTTAGATATCAATTTAGTATAAGCAATTGGGTGTCTGAGTTTTCGAATGAAAAAGTTATGAAAGTAAAGCATCAAAGATAAGTACAATTACAGGCTGTAATAATACACGGCAAACACACTGCAGTTGAGTCTCCAGTAGTTTTTCTGACCATCTTCATGCAGTTTTATGCTCACTCACAAAGTCCCACAATAATTAACAGATTCTCATACTTAAGAACATAAGTAAAACAGACAATTCCGCGTATAACGTGTTAACTTTAAAAAGGGGATATGCTGCCCAGCTATGGGGATATAATACGTTATAAACTATGTGCGTAATGGAAGAGATTGATGCAGCTATATACTAACAATAATATAACACTAAGCAGTGCATCTCCAGTGAGAGTGGAGAGATATAAAACCTAACAATGATAAACATATAGAAATGTGGTATACCTCAAATACTATGATTTATAGTGACCAGCACCTGCATACATTCTTAAGCCATAAATATACCTGCTTGTTTCATTGGTGCCAATTACGTATATACATAGGATCTCTAAAACACCATATATAAGTGAAAATAGGTACGTCTTACCCTCTCAACATAGCCTCCAACTAATACAGACTCTAAGGAACAAATTACAGGGGGGATTGTAGTCTGATGTGAGTTATAAATGAGCAGAATATAGTAGGGGCTGGTTACATTAAGCTCTACAGCATCTATAATCATAGTTATAGCTATCCAAACCAGTGATGGAAATTCATTTTAACATTATAGATTTTAGCTAATGGTATATTTCCACCTAGTGTTATCATTCCCTTAAGTGATGGTCTGCAGTGCAGTGTGTAGTGAGCTCAATATGAGTGCTGTCCCTCTTATTCCTGGGTCCCAAGTTTAAAAAGGAGCTAATCAAGTGGGATAAATTATATACTGGGAGGAGTAAATCTCAGTACTATAGTAGTGATGATTGAGGGGTAACAACTGTGACCTAGCGAGCTATAAAAGATAGTTGACCCAAAAGTGTTAGATAAGGTGTCTCTGAGCTTAATGGATGGGCTTGAAAGCTAAGAATAAGAAAAAGATAGATAATACAAAAGCAACTGTAAAATATTAGAACCTAAAGAATAATGCCCTAGTGTACATATATCCCCAGACATATAGGCAAAAAGTAGTGGTAGTGAGGTTAGGATTACTTAATAACAATCTAAGGAGAGAACACTCCAAGTTAAGGGTTAACAAGATATGCCCGATAGAGACACAATATAAGGTAACGTAGATCTCCAAACACATAGACAATAAGTATCAGTGATGGGGTTAGGGTTACTTAATAACAATCTAAAGAGAGAACACCCCAAGTTAAGGGTTAATAAGATGTGCATGATAAGGACACAGTGTATTGTAACATAAACAGAAAAAGAAAAATAACAGCTCAAGGGTCCTGAGAAATGGTTTAGGCTGCTGCATATATCTTTAGAAGCTGTCCTTTAGCCTATGCCCGTAACCAATTTTATTCCAGCGTTTAACAACTGCAGTAAAGTGAAGGGGCTGAGTAACCAGGCAGAAAAGTTCCGTAGCAGTCCACTGTGGCACAGGGTTGGGGGATCACATACATCTGTCCCTTCATAAGGTGGAAAGTGTAAGTCAACTCAGTGAATCAACCTACATGATGTTGTTTCCATGGGGTCTTCTAGGTATGCGCACCACTCCGAATCAGCGGCTATCTTAGAGCCCAGCATAATAGGTTCAGGATCCAGAGCTCTCAGGCTATCTTGCAGTTCCTCCTTGTTCGGTTCGTGTTGATATCTGGATGCCCTTAAAGGAGCAGTGGTTGCTTTCAGGGAGGTAAAAATTTCGGAGTCATGGAGGGAATGCTAACGGATAGCGATGTTGGGATCTGATCTGTCGCCGCCATCTTGCCTGTCGCGTGGGGTGGAGAACTGCTCACAGAGCTGCGTGAGTAACAAGTTAATTGCTGAAAAATGATCTTCCAGGCTCCCACTAACCTGCTCCTCGAACTTGTGGAGTGCAGCCTCCATATCCATTTGGTAGGTATTAAGAGGAGGGTTATTCAAAATTAGGATGACTTATATCCTCACTGCCTCTGTAGATAATTTAGGCCCCAGGCCGCGATGTCACTTAGAGAGCTCAAAAGTCAATAGATTGAGGATTCGCTCATCAAGGGGTTAACAGACGTGGTCACTCTCAGCTTCCAAGTAATTTAAAGGTCCGGGTCATTATGGCATTGTATAGTTATCCATCTTCAATCAATTTTAGTAGAGGAGCTCCATGTACACACGTCTACTCTCCTTGCTGTCTAACTCCGCAGCAAACAGCATATTTTGACTTACAAGAATTTGGCATTAAATGATTCTCAGACAGAAGTAAATCGGGTTTCGCCATCTAGTTCTCCCCAAGTGTCACAACCAGTTACGCCCGCACAAGCGACGCCAAGTACTTCTAGTGCTTCTAATTCTTTCACCTTGCAAGATATGGCTTCATGATTATGAATACAAGATATGGCTTCATGGTTATGAATACTACCCTCACAGAGGTTTTATCTAAACTGCCAGGGTTGCAAGGGAAGCGCAGTATCTCTGGGTTAAGAACAAATGCTGAGCCTTCTGACGCTTTAGTAGCCGTAGCCCATATTCCCTCACAATGTTCTGAGGTAGGGATGATGGATTTGCTGTCTGAGGGAGAGATTTCTGATTCAGGAAAGATGTTCCCTCAGACAGATTCAGATATGACAGCATTTAAATTTAAGCTAGAGCACCTCCGTTTATTGCTCAGGGAGGTTTTAGCTACTCTAGATGATTGTGACCCTATTGTCGTTCCAGAGAAATTGTGTAAAATGGACAAATATTTAGAGGTTACTGTTTACACTGTTTTTCCGGTCCCTAAGAGGATTTCGGACATTGTTACTAAGGAGTGGGATGGACCAGGTATTCCGTTCGCTCCCCCTCCTGTTTTTAAGAAAATGTTCCCTATTTCTGACACCATAAAGGACTCATGGCAGACGGTCCCTAAGGTGGAGGGAGCTATTTCTACTCTGGCTAAGCGTACAACTATACCTAATGAAGACAGTTGTGCTTTCATTGATCCTATGGATAAAAAATTAGAGGGTCTCCTAAAGAAAATTTTTGTTCATCTGGGTTTTCTTCTTCAACCTATAGCGTGCATTGTTCCGGTAACCACTGCAGCTGCTTTTTGGTTTGAGGCTCTAGAAGAGGCTCTTCAGATGGAGACCCCACTAGATGATATTTTGGACAGAATTAAGGCCCTTAAGTTGGCCAATTCTTTTATTACAGACGCCGCTTTTCATCTTGCTAAGTTAGCGGCAAAGAATTCAGGTTTTGCCATTTTAGCGCGAAGAGCGTTATGGCTTAAGTCCTGGTCAGCTGATGTGTCATCTAAATCTAAGCTTTTGACCATCCCTTTCAAAGGTAAGACCCTATTCGGGCCTGCACTGAAAGAGATCATTTCAGACATCACTGGAGGGAAGTGTCATGCCCTCCCTCAAGATAAGTCAAATAAGACAAGGACCAAACAAAATAATTTTCTTTCCTTTTGAAACTTCAAGGGTGATCCCGCTTCCTCTTCCCCTGCTGCAAAGCAAGAGGGGAACTTTGCTCAATCCAATCCAACCTGGAGACCTAACCAGGCTTGGAACATGGGTAAACAGGCCAAAAAGCCTGCTGCTGCCACTAAGACAGCATGAAGGGGTAGCCCCCGATCCAGGACCGGATCAAGTAGGGGGCAGACTTTCTCTCTTTGCTCATGCCTGGGCAAGAGACGTTCAGGACTCCTGGGCCGTAGAAATTGTAACCCAGGGGTATCTCCTAAATTTCAAAGATTCTCCTCCAAGGGGAAGGTTCCATCTTTCTCAATTGTCTGTAAACCCGACAAAAAGATAGGCGTTCTTACACTGTGTAGAAGACCTTTTTACCATGGGAGTGATCTGCCCAGTTCCGAAAACAGAACAGGGGCAAGGTTTCTACTCCAATCTGTTTGTGGTTCCCAAAAAAGAGGGAACCTTCAGACCAATTCTAGATCTCAAGATCCTAAACCAATTCCTAAAAGTTCCATCCTTCAAGATGGAGACCATTCGGATTATTTTACCAATGATCCAGGAGGGTCAATGTGACTACCGTGGATCTAAAGGATGCGTATCTACACATTCCTATTCACAAAGATCATCACCAGTTCCTCAGGTTTGCCTTTCTGGACAGGCATTACCAGTTTGTGGCTCTTCCCTTCGGGTTGGCCATGGCACCAAGAATCTTCACAAAGGTGCTAGGGTCCCTTCTGGCAGTCCTAAGGCTGAGGGGCATAGCAGTGGCGCCTTATCTAGACGACATCTTAATTCAAGCGTCGACTTTCCAACTTCCAACACGGACTTAGTGTTGGCCTTTAAGATCTCATGGGTGAAAGGTGAACGTGAAAAGAGTTCTCTTATTCCTCTCACAAGAGTTCCATTCCTGGGAACTCTGATAGATTTGGTGGACATGAAAATTTTTCTGACGGAGGTCAGGAAATCAAAGATTTTAACCACCTGCCGAGCTCTTCATTCCATTCCTCGGCCGTCAGTGGCTCGGTGTATGGAGGTAATCTGACTAATGGTAGCGGCAATGGACATAGTTCCGTTTGCTCGCTTGCATCTCAGACCACTGCAACTATGCATGCTCAAACAGTGGAATGGGGATTATGCAGATTTATCTCCTCAGATAAATCTGGATCAAGAGACCAGAGACTCTCTCTTCTTTGGTGGTTGTCACAGGATCACCTGTCCAGGGGAATGTGTTTCCGCAGGCCAGCGTGGGTTATTGTGACGGACACCAGCCTACTGGGCTGGGGTGCAGTCTGGAATTCCCTGAAAGCACAGGGTTTGTGGACTCATATTCAATGCTCTTCAGGCGTGGCCTCAGCTGGCTTCGGCCGGATTCATCAGGTTTCAGTCGGACAACATCACGACAGTAGCTTACATCAATCATCAGGGGGGAACAAGGAGTTCCTTGGCGATGATAGAAGTTTCCAGGATAATCCGATGGGCAGAGACTCACTCTTGCCATCTATCAGTGATCTATATCCCAGGGGTAGAGAACTGGGAGGCAGATTTTCTAAGTCGTCAAACTTTTCATCCGGGGGAGTGGGAGCTCCATTTGGAGGTGTTTGCTCAACTGGTTCAGCTATGGGGCACACCAGAATTGGATCTGATGGCGTCTCGTCAGAACGCCAAACTTCCTTGTTACGGATCCAGGTCAAGGGATCCTCAGGCAGTACTGATAGATGCTCTAGCAGTACCCTGGTCGTTCAACCTGGCTTATGTGTTTCCACCATTCCCTCTCCTTCCACGTCTGATTGCCAGAATCAAACAGGAGAGAGCTTCAGTGATTTTGATAGTGCCTGCGTGGCCACGCAGGACTTGGTATGCAGACCTGGTGGACATGTCATCTCTGCCACCATGGACTCTGCCACTGAGACGGGACCTTTTGATTCAAGGTCCATTAAAGCATCCAAATCTAAATTCTCTGCAACTGACTGCTTGTAGATTGAATGCTTGATTTTATCAAAGCGGGGTTTCTCTGAGTCGGTCACAGATACCTTGATTCAGGCTCAAAAGCCTGTCACCAGGAAGATCTATCATAAGATATGGCGTAAAACATAATTTATGTAAGAACTTACCTGATAAATTCATTTCTTTCATATTAGCAAGAGTCCATGAGCTAGTGACGTATGGGATATACATTCCTACCAGGAGGGGCAAAGTTTCCCAAACCTTAAATGCCTATAAATACACCCCTCACCACACCCACAATTCAGTTTAACGAATAGCCAAGAAGTGGGGTGATAAGAAAAAAGTGCGAAAGCATATAAAATAAGGAATTGGAATAATTGTGCTTTATACAAAAAAATCATAACCACCACAAAAAAGGGCGGGCCTCATGGACTCTTGCTAATATGAAAGAAATGAATTTATCAGGTAAGTTCTTACATAAATTATGTTTTCTTTCATGTAATTAGCAAGAGTCCATGAGTTAGTGACGTATGGGATAATGACTACCCAAGATGTGGATCTTTCCACGCAAGAGTCACTAGAGAGGGAGGGATAAAATAAAGACAGCCAATTCCTGCTGAAAATAATCCACACCCAGAATAAAGTTTAATGAAAAACATAAGCAGAAGATTCAAACTGAAACCACTGCCTGAAGTACTTTTCTACCAAAAACTGCTTCAGAAGAAGAAAACGCATCAAAATGGTAGAATTTAGTAAAAGTATGCAAAGAGGACCAAGTTGCTGCTTTGCAAATCTGATCAACCGAAGCTTCATTCCTAAACGCCCAGGAAGTAGAAACTGACCTAGTAGAATGAGCTGTAATCCTTCGAGGCGGAATTTTACCCGACTCGACATAGGCATGATGAAATAAAGATTTCAACCAAGATGCCAAAGAAATGGCAGAAGCTTTCTGGCCTTTTCTAGAACCGGAAAAGATGACAAATAGACTAGAAGTCTTTCGGAAAGACTTAGTAGCTTCAACATAATATTACAAAGCTCTAACAGCATCCAAAGAATGCAATGATTTCTCCTTAGAATTCATAGGATTAGGACATAATGAAGGAACCACAATTTCTCTACTAATGTTGTTAGAATTCACAACCTTAGGTAAAAAATTCAAAAGAAGTTCGCAGCACCGCCTTATCCTGATGCAAAATCAGAAAAGGAGACTCACAAGAAAGAGCAGATAATTCAGAGACTCTTCTGGCAGAAGAGATGGCCAAAAGAAACAAAACTTTCCAAGAAAGTAATATAACGACCAAAGAATGCATGGGTTCAAAAGGAGGAGCTTGAAGAGCCCCCAGAACCAAATTCAAACACCAAGGAGGAGAAATTGACTTAATGACAGGTTTTATACGAACCAAAGCTTGTACAAAACAATGAATATCAGGAAGATTAGCAATCCTTCTGTGAAAAAGAACAGAAAGAGCAGAGATTTGTCTTTTCAAGGAACTTGCGGACAAACCTTTATCTAAACCATCCTGAAGAAACTGTAAAATGCTCGGTATTCAAAAAGAATGCCAAGAAAAAAGATGAGAAAGACACTAAGAAATATAAGTCTTCCAGACTCTATAATATATCTCTCTAGATACAGATTTACGAGCCTGTCACATAGTATCAATCACAGAGTCAGAGAAACCTCTTTGACCAAGAATCAAGCGTTCAAACTCCATACCTTAAAATTTAAGGATTTGAGATCCTGATGGAAAAAAGGACCTTGCGACAGAAAGTCTGGTCTTAACGGAAGAGTCCACAGCTGGCAAGAGGCCATCCGGACAAGATCCGCATACCAAAACCTGTGAGGCCATGCTGGAGCTACCAGCAGGACAAACGAGCATTCCTTTAGAATCTTGGAGAATACTCTTGGAAGAAGAACTAGAGGCGGAAAGATATAGGCAGGATGATACTTGTAAGGAAGTGATAATGCATCCACTGCCTCCGCCCGAGGATCCCGGGATCTGGACAGATACCTGGGAAGTTTCTTGTTTAGATGAGAAGCCATCAGATCTATTTCTGGGAGTTCCCACATTTGAACAATCTGAAGAAATACCTCTGGGTGAAGAGACCATTCGCCCGGATGCAACGTTTGGCGACTGAGATAATCCGCTTCCCAATTGTCTATACCTGGGATATGAACCGCAGAGATTAGACAGGAGCTGGATTCCGCCCAAACCAAAATCCGAGATACTTCTTTCATAGCCAGAGGACTGTGAGTCCCTCCTTGATGATTGATGTATGCCACAGTTGTGACATTGTCTGTCTGAAAACAAATGAACAACTCTCTTCAGAAGAGGCCAAGACTGAAGAGCTCTGAAAATTGCACGGAGTTCCAAAATATTGATCGGTAATCTCACCTCCTGAGATTCCCAAACCCCTTGTGCCGTCAGAGACCCCCACACAGCTCCCCAACCTGTAAGACTTGCATCTGTTGAGATTATAGTCCAGGTCGGAAGAACAAAGAAGCCCCCTGAACTAAACGATGGTGATCTGTCCACCATGTCAGAGAGTGTCGTATAATCGGTTTAAAGATATTAATTGAGATATCTTTGTGTAATCCCTGCACCATTGGTTCAGCATACAGAGCTGAAGAGGTCGCATGTGAAAACGAGCAAAGGAGATCGCATCCGATGCGGCAGTCCTAAGACCTAAAATTTCCATGCATAAGGCTACCAAAGGGAATGATTGTGACTGAAGGTTTTGACAAGCTGATATCAATGTTAAACTTCTCTTGTCTGACAAGGACAGAGTCATAGACACTGAATCTATCTGGAAACCTAAAAAGGTTACCCTTGTCTGAGGAATCAATGAACTGATTGGTAAATTGATCCTCCAACCATGATCTTGAAGAAACAACACAAGTCGATTCGTATGAGATTCTTCGAAAATGAGAAGACTGAGCAAGTACCAAGATATCGTCCAAATAAGGAAATACCAAAACCCTGTTCTCTGTTTACAGACAGAAGGGCACCGAGAACCTTTGAAAAAATTCTTGGAGCTGATGCTAGGCCAAACGGTAGAGCCACAAAACTGGTAATGCTTGTCTAAAAAGAGAATCTCAGAAACTAAAAGTGATCTGGATGAATCGGAATATGCAGATATGCATCCTGTAAATCTATTGTAGACATATAATGCCCTTGCTAAACAAAAGGCAGGAAAGTCCTACAGTTACCATCTTGAATGTTGGTATCCTTACATAACGATTCAATATTGATAGATCCGGAACTGGTCTGAAGGAATTGACCTTCTTTGGTACAATGAAGAGATAGAATAAAACCCCAGCCCCTGTTCCAGAACTGGAACTGGCATAATTACTCCAGCCAACTCTAGATCTGAAACACATTTCAGAAATGCGGAGCCTTTGCTGTGTTTACTGGGACACGGGAAAGAAAAAAATCTCTTTGCAGGAGGCCTTAACTTGAAGCCAATTCTGTACCTTTCTGAAACAATGTTCTGAAACCAGAGATTGTGAACGGAATTGATCCAAATTTCTTTGAAGAAAACGTAATCTGCCCCATACCAGCTGAGCTGGAATGAGGGCCGCACCTTCATGGGTACTTAGGAGCTGGCTTTAGGTTTCTATAAGGCTTGGATATATTCCAAACTGGAAATGGTTTCCAAACTGATACCGCTCCTGAGGATGAAGGATCAGGCTTTTGTTCCTTGTTGTGAGGAAAGGAACGAAAACGATTATTAGACCTAAATTTACCTTAGATTTTTTATCCTTTGGTAAAAAAAAGTTCCCTTCCCTCCAGTAACAGTTGAGATAATAGAATCCAACTGAGAACCGAATAATTTATTACCCTGGAAAGAAAGGGAAAGCAAAGTTGACTTAGAAGACATATCAGCATTCCAAGTTTTAAGCCATAAAGCTTTTCTAGCTAAAATAGCTAGAGACATATACCTGACATCAACTCTAATGATATCAAAAGATGGTATCACAAATAAAATTATTAGCATGTTATAGAATAATAATAATGCTATAAAATTATGATCTGTTACTTGTTGTGCTAAAGCTTCTAACCAAAAAGTTGAAGCTGCAGCAACATCCGCTAAAATATAGCAGGTCTAAGAAGATTACCTGAACATAAGTAAGCTTTTCTTAGAAAGGATTCAATTTTCCTATCTAAAGGATCCTTAAATGAAGTACTATCTGCCGTAGGAATAGTAGTATGTTTAGCAGGAGTAGAGACAGCCCCATTAACCTTAGGGATTTTGTCCCAAAAAACTCTAATCTGTCAGATGGCACAGGATATAATTGCTTAAACGTTTAGAAGGAGTAAATGAATTACCCAAATTATTCCATTCCCTGGAAATTACTTCAGAAATAGCATCAGGGAGATTAAACACTTCTGGAATAACTACAGGAGATTTAAAAACCTTATTTAAACGTTTAGATTTAGTATCAAGAGGACCAGAATCCTCTATTTCTAATGCAATTAATACTTCTTTAAATAAAGAACGAATAAATTCCATCTTGAACAAATACAAAGATTTATCAGCATCAACCTCTGAGACAGAAACCTCTGAACCAGAAGAACCATTATCAGTATCAGAATGATGATGTTCATTTAAAAATTCCTCTGAAAAAAGAGAAGTTTTAAAAGACTTTTATGTATACTAGAAGGAGAAATAACAGACATAGCCTTCTTAATGGATTTAAAAAATAAAATCTCTTATGTTATCAGGAACACTCTGAAAATTAGATGTTGACGGAACAGCAACAGGTAATGTAACAGTACTAAAGGAAATTTTATCTGCATTAATAAGTTTGTCATGACATGCAATACAAACAACAGCTGGAGAAACAGATACCAAAAATTTATAGCAGATACACTTAGCTTGGTAGCTCCAGCACCGGGCAGCGATTTTCCTGAAGTATCTTCTGACTCAGTTGCAACGTGGAACATCTTGCAATATGTAATAGAAAAAACAACATATAAAGCAAAATTGATCAAATTCCTTAAATGACAGTTTCAGGAATGGGAAAAAAATGCCAGTGAACAAGCTTCTAGCAACCAGAAGCAAGAAATAATGAGACTTAAATAATGTGGAGACAAAAAATGACGCCCATATTTTTTAGGGCCAAATAAGACGCCCACATTATTTGGTGCCTAAATGCTTTTGGCGCCAAAAATGACGCTACATCCGGAACGCCGACACTTTTGACGCAAAAAAACGTCAAAAAATGACGCAACTTCCGGCGACACGTATGACGCCGGAAACAGAAAAAAAATGTTTGCGCCAAAAAAGTCAGCGCCAAGAATGACGCAATAAAATGAAGCATTTTCAGCCCCCGCGAGCCTAACAGCCCACAGGGAAAAAGTCAAATTTTGTAAGGTAAGAAAAAATGATTGAAACAAATGCATTATCCCAAGTATGAAACTGACTGTCTGAAAATAAGGAATGTTGAACATCCTGAGTCAAGGCAAATAAATGTTTGAATACATATATTTAGAACTTTATAAAAAAAGTGCCTAACCATAGCTTAGAGTGTCACAGAAAATAAGCTTACTTACTTACCCCAGGACACTCATCTACATGTTGTAGAAAGCCAAACCAGTACTGAAACGAAAATCAGCAGAGGTAATGGTATATATATAAGAGTATATCGTCGATCTGAAAAGGGAGGTAAGAGATGAATCTCTATGACCGATAACAAAGAACCTATGAAATAGACCCCGTAGAAGGAGATCATTGCATTCAAATAGGCAATACTCTCCTCACATCCCTCTGACATTCACTGCACGCTGAGAGGAAAACCGGGCTCCAACCTGCTGCGGAGCGCATATCAACGTAGAATCTAGCACAAACTTACTTCACCACCTCCATAGGAGGCAAAGTTTGTAAAACTGAATTGTGGGTGTGGTGAGGGGTGTATTTATAGGCATTTAAGGTTTGGGAAACTTTGCCCCTCCTGGTAGGAATGTATATCCCATACGTCACTAGCTCATGGACTCTTGCTAATTACATGAAAGAAATATCTTTTTTTGGTGTGAATCCAAAGGCTACTCATGGAGTAAGATCAGGATTCCTAGGATTTTGTCTTTTCTCCAAGAAGGATTGGAGAAAGGATTGTCCGATTGTTCCTTAAAGGGACAGATATCTGCTTTGTCTATTCTGTTGCACAAGCGTCTAGCAGATGCCCCAGACGTTCGGGCTTTTTGTCAGGCTTTAGTTAGAATTAAGCCTGTGTTTAAACATGTTGCTCCGCCATGGAGTCTCAATTTAGTTCTTAAAGTTCTTCAGGGGGTTCCGTTTGAACCCATGCATTCCATAGATATTAAGCTTCTATCTTGGAAAGTTCTGTTTCTAGTTGCTATCTCTTTAGTTTGAAGAGTTTCTGAACTATCTGCATTACAATTTGACTCGCCTTGTCTTGTTTTCCATGCTGATAAGGTGGTTTTGCGTACCAAACCTGGGTTCCTCCCTAAGGTTGTGTCTAACAGGAATATCAATCAGGAAATTGTTGTTCCTTCTCTGTGTCCTAATCCTTCTTCTAAGAAGGACCGTCTGTTGCACAACTTGGACGTGGTTTGTGCCTTGAAGTTTTATTTGCAGGCAACCAAAGATTTTCGCCAATCATCTTCTTTGTTTGTTGTCTATGCTGGAAAGCATAGAGGTCAAAAGGCTACGGCTACCTCTTTCCTTTTGGCTGAAAAGCATCATCCGTTTGGCTTATGAGACTGCTGGACAGCAGCCTCCTGAAAGAATTACAGCTCACTCCACTAGAGCAGTGGCTTCCACATGGGCTTTTAAAAATGATGCTTCTGTTGAACAGATTTTTAAGGCTGTGACTTGGTCTTCGCTTCATACCTTTTCCAAATTTTACAAATTTGATACTTTTTCTTCTTCGGAGGCTATTTTTGGGGGAGAGGTTTTGCAAGCAGTGGTGCCTTCCGTTATAGGTTCCTGTCTTGTCCCTCCCTTCATCTGTGTCCTAAAGCTTTGGTATTGGTATCCCACAAGTTAGGATGAATCCGTGGACTCGTTACATTTTGCAAAAGAAAACAGAATTTATGCTTACCTGATAATTTTTTTCTTTTGCGATGTACCGAGTCCATGGCCCGCCCTGTCTATTCAAGACAGTATTTTTTATGTAAACTTCAGTCACCTCTGCACCTTATAGTTTCTCCTTTTCTTCCTTGGCCTTCGGTCGAATGACTGGGGGGTGGAGTTAAGGGGGGAGCTATATAGACAGCTCTGCTGTGGTGCACTTTGCTACTTCCTGTCAGGAAGGACAATATCCCACAAGTTAGGATGAATCCGTGGACTCGGTACGTCGCAAAAGAGAGAAATTTATCAGGTAAGCATAAATTCTGTTTTTCTTAAAGTGAATGTCAATTTTGATGCTAAAATGCCCGTTTTTTAAAAATTCAATTAAAACAGGGGCACTTTAATAAAAATTTACATTTCACTCCTGTTGTGAAAAAAAACGTACCTTTTTTTTTAAAGACACAAGTCCGCGGATCATCTTCATTACTTATGGGATTACACCTCCTGGTCAGCAGGAGGAGGCAAAGAGCACCACAGCAGAGCTGTTAAATAGCTCCTCCCTTCCCTCCCACCCCAGTCATTCTCTTTGCCTACGTTAGTGATAGGAAGAGGTGAAGTGTTAGTATAGATTCTTCAATCAAGAGTTTATGATTTTTAAAGTAGTCCAAGATTGTGCTGCTTTGTTCTAGGGTGTAGCCGTAGTCCATATCAGTCTCTTCAGTAGAGCTTTTGGTGGCTTTAGAGCAATAGGAACTGGTGGGACATAATTCTATCTGCGCCTCCTATACATTTATGCTGCCCTAATCCTGATAGCCTAAGCACATTTTAACTCAGGCTTATCTTATTCCACAGGGCTATGGGAGGGAGAGGACCTCTTAAACCTGCTGGACTGTCCTGCTGTTGAACAAGGTAAGTGCTAACTTTGTTCATTCTGGAGAGTAGACTCAGAGGAAAGTGGGCACTTAAACTTTATTTGAAGTTTACATAAGACTAATTCAAGGCTTCTTATGTTGGGACATTAAAGGGACAGTCAACACCAGAATTTTTGTTGTTTAAAAAGAAAGATAATCCCTTTATTACCCATTCCCCAGTTTTGCATAACCAACACTGTTATAATAATACACGTTTTACCTCTGTAATTATCTTGTATCTAAGCTTCTGCTGACTGCCCCCTTATTTCAGTTATTTTGACAGACATGCAGTTTAGCCAATCAGTGCTCACTCGTAGGTCACTTTACGTGCATGAGCTCAATGTTATCTATATGAAACATGTGAACTAATGCCCTCTAGTGGTCAAAATGTATTCAGATTAGAGGCAGTCTTCAAGGTCTAAGAAATTAGCATATGAACCTGCTAGTTTTAGCTTTCAATTAAGAATACCAAGAGAACAAAGCAAAATTGGTGATAAAAGTAAATTGGGAAGTTGTTTAAAATTGCATGCCCTATTTAAAACATGAAAGTTTTTTTTGGACTTGACTGTCCCTTTAATCTCTCCTTATATGGAGGGTTTTTTGGACAGCCATGAGTACAGGCACTAGGGCTGGGAGAAGGCTTGTAATCTCTTGCCGAATTTTTCAATTTTTGTAAGCCTGCAATAGATAAGCAGGCTGAAAAAAGGGTTTTGGCTCATTTTATTATGTATGGTGGTTACGGTTCCTAGTTTACTTTTAATGTGTTTGGGAAGTTACGCCCACGATGGGCTGGGCTATAGTTTCGCGCGCTGCCTTTAGATTACTGCGCAGTCCTCAGCCGACAGAAGAGGACGTCTGCACACGTGGCTCTACTACCGCATGTCTTTCTGAATAATCAGGCAAGCGGTTGTAGCGTTTTTGTGCCCCTGAGTATCCGGATCGTTTTCATCTATGCTACAAGTGTTCCGGTCCGGGAGTGAGTCTGTTGGCAGGTAGACACCTCAGCAGAGTTGCTGAGGTATATGGGTGTCTGAATTTACTTTTGTTTAACTGCTGGGGTACATTTTTCTATAATGCAGTAAAAAAGTTGCTTTTTAAAATTTAAAGGCACAGTATCGTTTTGTTTTTTTTCCTTTTTTTGCTGTCATCAATTTTTTTTAGAACAATTTTGATTATCTTTGAGCATATATTTCTTATATAGTATAAAAGGTTACTTTTGTAAACTCTTAAAGAGACAGTAATGTTTTTTTTTTTTTTTTTTTTTAAAAAAGATTGTTTTTTCTTTTTGTATTTTAGTATGGACATAGGAGCCATGCAAAATGTTACTTGCTCCATGTGCAACCACCAATCCCTTTCTGTCCCTCCATGTATTGAGAGGGCTTTGAGTTATAAGGAAAATATTTTTCATGAGCAAAATTTTTCAAAGGCGGATGCTTCTCTTGAGTTTAATGATGAGATTCAGAGTATGCTGCAGCTTTCTCCCCAAGCGTCCCAAGATTTAATGCCCGCACAAGCAACGCCCTGTACTTCTGCTCTAGCGCCTGCTGGAGTTACCTTAAGACATAACTGCGCTTATGCCTTCCACAATTTTTGATGCATTGTCTGCCTTTCCTATGCTACAAAGCAAACATAAGAGGAAGGACAACCATGTTGTCAGTGAGGTTTCTGATACGATGGTGGCAATCTTGGATGTTCCCTCCCAGGGAACTGAGTTGGAGGGTATGGAGGTTCTATCAGAAGGCGAAATTTCAGACTCAGAAGGTTAATACAGTAAAAATATTACATAAAAATAAAAATCACCTAGACAAATGTCTAATAATAGATCAACACTTGCTAATAGTGAGTAATCCTCTTGTGTATCAAAGGAGTTAACCAATTTTACATATTACATATACGTATGAATTATATTAAATAGTACATATGAATCAGGCACTAATGTGATAACCTAAAACTGAGAGTGAGAATAACAGATAAATACATTGAAATAAAATAATCACAAGTGTCAGGTGGGGGTAAAAAATTATAAAACTGCAATCCACAACCCTCTGTAAATTCTTAAGTAAAAAAGTGTGAAAAAAATAGCGTGAAGGTGTGTAAAAGATCAAATACCGTTATGATTGGAAAAAAAAAAAGTGAAAAACAAACCAACGTTATAAACAATCTTGTGTTGTATAAAAATTACCACATATGTGGAACTAACCACAGTGGTTAAATAATGAACCCTTGTCCTAGGGTACTATGCAATAAACCATAATAACAAATGAATCTGAACAACCAAATGATAAACAATACACCAATCAAATAAACAAATATTTGACCATATTAGGTGAGTAAGTATTTGAGCCTTATTAAGTCTTGAAAAAGGCCCTATTCAAGGGCCGAAACGCTTGGACGATCCAGGAAGGATTATAAGGCTCATATACTATCAGGACCACAGCAATTTGGGTAAGCCTACTACCAATAGATCTTATCCCATAGGCCTTTTTGTAAGTGTATTCTCTTGTTTTTTCCTTAGGATATCGATTTCATTATATACCGGGACACCGGACCATCACCAATATAGGATTATTTCATTGATCAGGATTTTTGGACATTTTTTTTCTTTTTGGACTCACTTTGGGGACATTGTTCAATTAATTATTTGTTTATTTATATGGTCAGATATTTGTTTATTTGATTGGTGTATTGTTTATCATTTGGTTGTTCAGATTCATTTGTTGTTATGGTTTATTGCATAGTACCCTAGGACAAGGGTTCATTATTTAACCACTGTAGTTAGTTCCACATATGTGGTAATTTTTTACAACACAAGATTGTTTATAACGTTGGTTTGTTTTTCACTTTTTTTCATACCGATATTTGATCTTTTACACATCTTTTACACACCTTCACGTTATTTTTTCACACGTTTTTACTTAAGAATTTACCGAGGGTTGTGGATTGCAGTTTTCATCATTTTTTACCCCCACCTGACACTTGTGATTATTTTATTTCAATTTATTTATCTGTTATTCTCACTCTCAGTTTTAGGTTATCACATTAGTGCCTGATTCATATGTACTATTTAATATGATTAATATGTATTATGTAATATGTAAAATTGGTTAACTCCTTTGATACACAAGAGGATTACTCACTATTAGCAAGTGTTGATCTATTATTAGACATTTGTCTAGGTGATTTTTATTTTTATGTAATATTTTTACTGTATTAATTATATTTTAAGTCTTGATGTCTGATGGTCAATAGGCTTTTTAATAGTTTTAATAGTCTTTATGTATTAATGATTTCATGCATATATGAATAAAACAGTTAAAGTAATACCCCTTGTCGGTGGAAAATATTTAAACACACCTTTAGGATACTAGTGGTGTTGTAGGTATATTAACCTGTTGTTTACCTTAGCCTTTGGCGCTTCTATACAAACAATTTACATTAGATTTATTTTAGGACCTATTAGGGGTTCTGTTTATAGTGTAGCAGGTAAACTAATCCAGGCGCTAGTTGCTCACCCTCGAATTTGCCAATTGTCTCATAACCTAATTGTAGCAACAGCAGCCGGATACAGGTTAATCAGTTTCTTTAAAAGAAATGGAATCCACATTATCTATTAGAAATTTGAGAGCGGATGTTAGCTCTGATATAAATATAGCCCTTAATAGGGAAAATTCCACAGGTATAAATACTGTGACTGATATTAACACCATTTTTAAAAATCTAGAAAAACTTTTAATCTCTGAGACCAAATACAAAATAGAGATATCTTTTTTTAAAGAAATGTTTGGAGCTAAATATTGTACCAAAAGGTCTTATGATTGTTAAGGAATGTTCATTCAATACCAGCTCCAAAGAATTCACTGACAATTGGAATAAAATTATAACTGAAGCATCTCAAGAGTTAATGAGATTAATTATTAAATATAGGGAACTCCTCCTAACCCATATAGACTCCGAAATCTTAATCAAAGAAAAAAACATGGAACTATTTAAAGAATCACAAACATTTAAAGAGAAACAGGAACATTTGTACACCAAAATCAATAAACTTAAAGATGATACCATTGCTAAAAAAAACTAAGAAAATAAATAGAGATTTGAATGCCACCCAAGAGATCCCAGAAATTGGTATGAATTGCGACACAGTGCAATCAGAATTGGTACAACACACATCTGTAACCCAGCCTCCAAATCAGGGAGATTGGATTGAAGTACCCCCTAAAATATATTCCAACAACGAATATATTGGAAGAAGGGGAGGAACTGGAGGTAACAAAACCCTTAACAATATTCCACATAACAGGAATACCAGGACACAACAAAGGAGATTTCAAAATATAGAACATCAAGGTAGCTACCAAAGAGGTATGACCAACCAATTTGATTATAACGAAAGAAATTTCAGACCCTCTAATAGGGGCTATTTCACACATAAAGAGAATTGGAAGAGAAACAATCATTATAGATCACATGGTTACCACAGATCTGAAAATATGCCTCAATACAATTTGAGAAGGGAGTCCCATCCATCATATTGGTATAATGGGTGCCAGAACAGACCATACCAACCCTATCAAGCTAGAGGGAATTATAGACAACATCATCAACAGGCCAAAGAGAACTACAGACAGCATCACATACAATTTGATGAACCTGGATTCATCAACTATAATGAATCCATGATAAAGTATCAACAAAGAGACCCACCCAGACAACAGCGACCACATCAGATGGACGATTACCATCCCCAAGTGAATCAAAGAAAACAAAATGATTGGAAAGGGGACTATAGAGAAACATCCAATAGATTCTCTCCATTAATGACTCCTTCATTTAGAGAGACGGATGATACTCCCAGAGAAGACAACAATCAAGCATCCTCTTCCAACCTTTTTTTAGAGATGGGTCACAACAATATACAATTAAAGGAACAAAAAGGAAAAAGAAAACAGGTGACGTTGGAAAATGTGGATACCCCAATAAAAAGAAGGTACATCGGGGATGAAGATCAAGGTCCAGATCTAAGAAGAGATCCCAACTGGACTCGGCAACAGTGAAGCTTAGTGATGTTGAGATAAATTCAAACACTGACAAGATTACAAATGAAGAGAAAGGTATATTCAACTTGAGTAACATCACCTTGAATCCCGAAGAAAAAACCATCTTAGGGTTAGGTCTCTCCTATGCTCCATCTAGGGGAATAGACAAATTCCAGACATACCTCAACACTAAGGAATTTGTATGTAAATTAACCCTCAAGAGGTATTTCCTGAGGTCCCCTGCTGAAAGAAATTTGTCCTCCACACCAAGATCTTTAAATGGAGATCAATTCATGCATTCGGACCTCCAACCCAAGTCACGCTTTTATCCCACCCATTGCAAAGGACCAGCCATCGAGACCTTCGAAACCATGGTTTGTAATGACATCAAAAGATTGAAATCCAATAAAGCACATAAAAAGAACCTTAGTGCGAAACAACTTGAAGTAATATCCAAATTGGAACATAACCGTGATATTGTCATTAAATCAGCGGACAAAGGCGGAGGGATATTGTTATTAAACAAAGAAGATTATGTAAAGGAATCTAAAAGAATTCTGGAAGATAAGGAGACATACGAGACCTTAAGAACAGATCCCACGAATGAGTATAAGAACACTCTTGACCTTCTACTAATAGAAGCTAATAACATTGGCATTCTGAATGACAAAGAGATCGGTTTCTTGACTATAAAACATCCTAAGATCCCAGTGTTTTACTATCTACCCAAGATACATAAGAGTTTGGTCAACCCAACTGGGCGACCAATAATATTGGGCATTGGATCGTTGTCAAGTAACCTATCGGAATATATTGATAAAAAGCTACAACCATATGTTAGGTCATTGCCATCCTACTTGAGAGATTCCACCGAAGTCTTGAATCTATTAAAAGACATGGAATGGGATGAAAATTATATTATGGTTACCAGTAATGTAACATCACTGTATACCTCAATTCCCCACGAAAAGGGTATGGAATCCATTAGCTACTACTTGGACAAAGATAAAAATATGCCTCAGTCCCAAAGTACATTTAAATGAGACGGTATAGATTATATTCTTAAACACAATTATTTCAACTGTGACAAAGTGTTCTACCGTCAAATTTGTGGTTCAGCAATGGGGACCAGATTCACGCCCAGCTATTCTAATCTCTACATGGGCAAATGGGAAACCATTTTTTGGGAATCTTGCCCAGCGGGTCGCAGATCTGGTCCTCTTCAAGAAGTATATAGACAACCTCCTATTGATATGGAAAGGAAGTGAGGAAGACCTCAATCACACACTAGAGTTTATGAACCTCAATGAGGCAAATTTGAAATTCACCAGTACCATAAGTAAAGACCATATAACCTTTTTAGATTTGGACATCCAGGTGATCAATGGAAAAATAGAAACATCTACTCACTTCAAGGAGGTCGATTCAAATAACTATATCCACCAGACAAGCTGTCACCATAGAAAATGGATCTCTAACATCCCAGAAATAGAAAAAACTGCTCAAGTGAAGAAATGTGGATGAAGCAGTCCTCAATATTGAAAACAAGATTCCTGGAAAGAGGTTATGACGAATGCCTCATCAACAATACTATCAAAGAGATAAGTGACATCAAAAGAGAAACCTTATTAACTTATAAATTAAAACAAGATGTGATTAAAAATGGCCCAGAAGATCTTGTGGTTCCTTTTATTACGCAGTACAGTGAAAATAAGAAATATATCGAAGATATAATAAGAAGACATTGGCATCTACTGAAAGATGACGACATTATAGGGGAACAACTCTTACCACATCCGTGCTTCATTTACAGAAAAGCCAACAACTTGAAATCCATCCTGGTTCCAAGTGTTCCTAAGAAAAGAACAGCTTCAAACTCTATGGGAGTACTAGGAAAGAAGTTAGGTTTTTTTCCGTGCCATTCCTGCAAGGCCTGTACCCATGGGATGAGAAAAGATATCTGTAAGTTCAAAGTTTCTAATGAAACATTCAACATCAAACAGATCATAAGATGCTCTGATCAATTTGTAGTATACCTAATTGAATGTGGCTGTGGCTTACAATACGTAGGTCAAGCCACCCGGAAACTGAGGGATAGAATCCATGAACACTTATTACAGATCAAGTGGAAGAAAATAGATGTACCTATATACACTGCTCAAAAAAATAAAGGGAACACTTAAACAACACAATGTATCTCCAAGTCAATCACACTTCTGTGAAATCAAACTGTCCACTTAGGAAGCAACACTGAGTGACAATCAATTTCACATGCTGTTGTGCAAATGGGATAGACAACAGGTGGAAATTATAGGCAATTAGCAAGACACCCCCAATAAAGGAGTGGTTCTGCAGGTGGTGACCACAGACCACTTCTCAGTTCCTATGCTTTCTGGCTGATGTTATGGTCACTTTTGAATGCTGGTGGTGCTTGCACTCTAGTGGTAGCATGAGACGGAGTCTACAACCCACACAAGTGGCTCAGGTAGTGCAGCTCATCCAGGATGGCACATCAGTGCGAGCTGTGGCAAGAAGGATTGCTGTGTCTGTCAGCGTAGTGTCCAGAGCATGGAGGCGCTACCAGGAGACAGGCCAGTACATCAGGAGACGTGGAGGAGGCCGTAGGAGGGCAACAACCCAGCAGCAGGACCGCTACCTCCGCCTTTGTGCAAGGAGGAACAGGAGGAGCACTGCCAGAGCCCTGCAAAATGACCTCCAGCAGGCCACAAATGTGCATGTGTCTGCTCAAACGGTCAGAAACAGACTCCATGAGGGTGGTATGAGGACCCAACATCAACAGGTGGGGGTTGTGCTTACAGTCCAACACCGTGCAGGACGTTTGACATTTGCCAGAGAACACCAAGATTGGCAAATTCGCCACTGGCGCCCTGTGCTCTTCACAGATGAAAGCAGGGGCACACTGAGCACATTTGACAGACGTGACAGTCTGGAGACGCCGTGGAGAACGTTCTGCTGCCTGCAACATCCTCCAGCATGGACAGTTTGGCAGTGGGTCAGTAATGGTGTGGGGTGGCATTTCTTTGAGGGGCCGAACAGCCCTCCATGTGCTCGCCAGAGGTAGCCTGACTGCCATTAGGTATCAAGATGAGATCCTCAGACCCCTTGTGAGACCATATGCTGGTGCGGTTGGCCCTGGGTTCCTCCTAATGCAAGACAATGCTAGACCTCATGTGGCTGGAGTGTGTCAGCAGTTCCTGCAAGATGAAGGCATTGATGCTATGGACTGGCCCTCCCGTTCCCCAGACCTGAATCCAATTGAGCACATCTGGGACATCATGTCTCGCTCCATCCACCAACTTCACTTTGCACCACAGACTGTCCAGGAGTTGGTGGATGCTTTAGTCCAGGTCTGGGAGGAGATCCCTCAGGAGACCATCCGCCACCTCATCAGGAGCATGCACAGGCGTTGTAGGGAGGTCATACAGGCACGTGGAGGCCACACACACTACTGAGCCTCATTTTGACTTGTTTTAAGGACATTTTGTTGTCAGCACATTCAACTATGTAAAGAACAAAGTATTTAATTAGAATATTTTATTCATTCAGTTCTAGGATGTGTTATTTTAGTGTTCCTTTTATTTTTTTGAGCAGTGTATAAACACTTCAAAGAAGTTCATGGAAGCAGTGCCAAAAGTTTCAAATATATGGGGTTATGTAAATTAACTAAGGATTGGAGGGGAGGCGATATGGAGTTAAGATTATTAAAAACTGAATCTAAATGGATATTCAATTTGGACTGTATCTATTCTAGAGGGCTTAATGCTAATTTTGAAATAGTACACTTATTCTAGGGTCACACGTTGAATCCACAAGTGTAGAATATCCTGGTTCTAATTGGGTATCCCCTACCCCTCTCTCTGCTAACCATGGTATCATATACACACACCTAGAGAAGTCACCTATTGCAAGCTGCTGGAAGTTAGTCTATAATTTGATATCTATATCATCCAATATCTTATTATAGAGGAAGCAATCCAGTTTTCCCTAAAAGAAATGCTATTTAAAAAGGTCATATACACTTTTTTTTATATATATTTTAATGTAATTCTGAATATTTTTAACATATAAATTTTAACATATAGGATTTTATTTATATATTTCCAAGGTCTGAAAGATATGAAATTGTTGATATTTATTGTATAAATGCATTGTATATCTTGTTTTGTATATTTAATTACCCTATTTGGTCTAACAAAATCCAGTTTTCCCTAAAAGAAATGCCATTTAAAAAGGTCATATATACTTTTTATATATATTTTTATGTAATTCTGAATATTTTTAACATATAAATTTTAACATATAGGATTTTATTTATATATTTCCAAGGTCCGAAAGATATGAAATTGTTGATATTTATTGTATAAATGTATTGTATATCTTGTTTTGTATATTTTATTATCCTATTTGGTCTAACAAATTTGTAAGTCCTGAAGTATATGAGCCAACAATCCCCAACACGTTGAGACTCTTTTCTTGTTGGGAACAGTTGAAATGGTTATTATCGACTGTTGAATATTAATATATATTAGTTGAATTGTAACCAAAAGGTCCGATTGAATTATTAACTTAATTTAAGTACATTCTGACCCTGATTGGTGGCATAATGACATAAAATCTGACGATAACCATATGTCCATTCTTTCTATTAAAACCTCGCTAGGTATTTCGAATACGATTGGTGTAATAATACCAATAGAATTTAGCAATTAACATTTGCCCATACTTGCCTTGAATATGCCCACATACAAAATGGATCTGCGATAACCGGAAGGGACATACCGGATATATCCGGTAATTCAATTTCCGGTCAGGATCTACTTCCGGTTTAAACCCGGAAGTGCGGCTGAGAATAGCGGTTGCTTTAACCTTTCAGGCACATAATTTGGCGCCCTTTTTTCACCACAAGTATGTTTTGGCGCCATTTAGACTAAACAACTTAAGGTATATTAGGTGAGTAAGTATTTGAGCCTTATTAAGTCTTGAAAAAAGCCCTATTCAAGGGCCGAAACGCGTAGACGATCCTGGAAGGATTATAAGGCTCATATACTATCAATACCACGGCAATTTGGGTAAGCCTACTACGAATAGATCTTATCCCATAGGCCTTTTTGTAAGTGTATTCTCTTGTTTTTTCCTTAGGATATCGATTTCATTATATACCGGGACACCGGACCATCACCAATATAGGATTATTTCATTGATCAGGACTTTTGGACATTTTTTTTCTTTTTGGACTCACTTTGGGGACATTGTTCAATTAATTGTATTTTAATTAATATGGTCAAATATTTGTTTATTTGTTTATTTGGTGTATTGTTTATCATCTGGTTGTTCAGATTTATTTGTTATTATGGTTTATTGCATAGTACCCTAGGACAAGGGTTCATTATTTTAACCACTGTGGTTAGTTCCACATATGTGGTCATTTTTTACAACACAAGATTGTTTATAACGTTGGTTTGTTTTTCACTTTTTTTTTCGATCATACCGGTATTTGATCTTTTACACATCTTTTACACACCTTCACGTTATTTTTTCACACTTTTTTACTTAAGAATTTACAGAGGGTTGTGGATTGCAGTTTTCATCATTTTTTACCCCCACCTGACAATTGTGATTATTTTATTTCAATTTATTTATCTGTTATTCTCACTCTCAGTTTTAGGTTATCACATTAGTGCCTGATTCATATGTACTATTTAATATGATTCATATGTGATATGTAAAATTGGTTAACTCCTTTGATACACAAGAGGATTACTCACTATTAGCAAGTGTTGATCTATTATTAGACATTTGTCTAGGTGATTTTTATTTTTATGTAATATTTTTACTGTATTTTTACTGTATTAATTATATTTTAAGTCTTGATGTCTGATGTTCAATAGGCTTTTTATTAGTTTTAATAGTCTTTATGTATTAATGATTTCATGTATATATGAATAAATATATGAATAAAACAGTTAAAGTAATACCCCTTGTCGGTGGAAAATATTTAAACACACCTTTAGGATACTAGTGGTGTTGTAGGTATATTAACCTGTTGTTTACCTTAGCCTTTGGCGCTCCTATACAAACAATTTACATTAGATTTCTTTTAGGACCTATTAGGGGGTCTGTTTATAGTGTAGCAGGTAAACTAATCCAGGCGCTAGTTGCTCACCCTCGAATTTTATAAGGTCTATTCTGCCTTTTGTTCAGCAAGAGCATTATATGTCCACAATAGACTTACAGGATGCTTATCTTCATATTCCGATTCATCCAGATCGCTATCAGTTCCTGAGATTCTCTTTTCTAGACAGGCATTACCAATTGGTTGCTCTTCCTTTTGGCCTAGCAACAGCTCCAATAATCTTTTCAAAGGTTCTCGGTGCCCTACTCTTTGTAATCAGAGAGCGGGGTGTTGCAGTGTTTCCTTATTTGGACGATTTCTTGGTACTTGCTCAGTCTTTACGTTCTGCAGAATCTCACACGAATCAACTACTGTTGTTTCTTTGAAGACATGGATGGAGAATCAATTTACTAAAAAGTTCTTTGATTCCTCAGATAAAGGTAACCTTTTTTTAGGTTTCCAGATAGATTCAGTGTCCATGACTTTGTCTCTAACAGACAAGAGACTTTGAAATTGGTTGCAGCCTGTCGGAACCTTCAGTTTCAGTCATTCCCTTCAGTAGCTATCTGCATGGAAATTTTAGGTCTCATGACTGCAGCATCAGACCCGATCCCCTTTGCTCGTTTTCATTTGAGACCTCTCCAGCTTTGTATGCTGAACCAATGGTGCAGGGATTATACAAGGATATCACAATTAATATCCTTAAATCCCAATGTTTGACTTTCTCTGACTTGATGGTTAGATCACCATCGCATAATTCTAGGGGAGCTGTTTAGGAATCTCTGACAGCACAAGGGGTTTGGAAATCTCAAGAGGCGGGATTACCAATAAATATTTTGGAACTCCGTGCGATTCTCAGGGCTCTTCAGTTTTGGCCTCTGTTGAAGAGAGAACCATTTATTTGCTTTCAGACAGACAATATCACAACTGTGGCATATGTCAATCATCAGGGTGGGACTCACAGTCCTCAAGCTATGAAAGAAGTATCACGGATACTTGTTTGGGCGGAATCCAGCTCCTGTCTAATTTCTGCAGTTCATATCACAGGTATAGACAATTGGGAAGCGGATTACCTCAGTCGTCAGACTTTACATCCGGGAGAATGGTCTCTCCACCCAGATGTGTTTACTCAAGTTGTTCAGATGTGGGGGCTTCCAGAAATAGATCTGATGGCATCTCATCTAAATAAGAAATTTCCCAGGTACCTGTCCAGGTCCAGGGATCCTCAGACGGAAGCAGTGGATGCGTTGACACTTCCTTGGTGTTATCAGCCGGCTTATATTTTCCCGCCTCTAGTTCTTCTTCCAAGAGTAATCTCCAAAATCATCATGGAGCAATCGTTTGTGCTGCTGGTGGCTCCAGCATGGCCTTACAGGTTTTGGTATGTGGATCTTGTTCGGATGTCCAGTTGCCAACCTTGGCCACTTCCATTAAGGCCAGACCTTCTATCTCAAGGTCCGTTTTTCCATCAGGATCTCAAATCATTAAATTTGAAGGTATGGAAATTGAACGCTTAGTGCTTAGTCATAGAGGTTTTTCTGACTCCATGATTAATACTATGTTGCAGGCTCCTAAATCTGTTTCTAGAAAGATTTATTATCGAGTTTGGAAGACTTACATTTCATGGTGTTCTTCTCATAAATTCTCTTGGCATTCTTTTTACAGTTTCTTCAGGTTGGTTTGGATAAAGGTTTGTATGCAAGTTCCTTGAAAGGACAAATCTCTGCTCTTTCTGTTTTATTTCACAGAAAGATTGCTAAACTCCCTGATATTCATTGTTTTGTGCAGGCTTTGGTTCGTATCAAGCCTGTCATTAAATCAATCTTTCCTCCTTGGAGTCTTAATTTGGTTTTGAAGGCTTTACAGGCTCCTCCGTTTGAGCCTATGCATTCTTTGGACATTAAACTACTTTCTTGGAAAGTGTTGTTCCTTTTGGCCATCTCTTCTGCTAGAAGAGTTTCTGAATTATCAGCTCTCTCTTGTGAATCTCCTTTTCTGATTTTTCATTAGGATAAGGCAGTTTTGCAGACCTCATTTAAATTCTTACCTAAGGTTGTGAATTATAACAACATTATTAGAGAAATTTTTGTTCCTTCCTTGTGTCCTAATCCTAAGAATTCTTTGATGAGATCGTTACATTCTTTGGATGTGGTGAGAGTTCTGAAATATTATGTTGAAGCTACTGAAGATTTCAGGAAGACTTTTTGTTTATTTGTTATCTTTTCTGGTTCTAGGAAAGGTCAGAAGGCTTCTGCCGTTTCTTTGGCTTCATGGTTAATGCTTTTGATTCATCAAGCCTATTTGGAGTGAGGTCAAGCCCCGCCTCAGATAATTACAGCTCCTTCTACTAGATCAGTTTCCACTTCCTGGGCTTTTAAGAATGAAGCTTCAGTTGATCAGATTTGCAAAGCTGCTACTTGGTCTTCTTTGCATACATTTACTAAATTCTACCATTTTGATGTATTTGCTTCTTCGGAAGCAGTTTTTGGTAGAAAAGTACTTCAGGCAGCTGTTTCAGTTTGATTCTTCTGCTTTTGATTTAAGTTTTTCCCTTTTATTTATGAGAATAAACTTATATTTTGGGTTGTGGATTAATTTTTTCAGCGGAAAATGGCTGTTTTTATTTTTATCCCTCCCTCTCTAGTGACTCTTGCGTGGAGTTCCACATCTTGGGTATTGCTATCCCATACGTCACTAGCTCATGGACTCTTGCCAATTACATGAAAGAAGACATAATTTATGTAAGAACTTACCTGATAAACTCATTTCTTTCATATTGGCAAGAGTCCATGAGGCCCATCCTTTTTTATGGTGGTTATGATTTTTTGTATAAAGCACAATTATTTCCAAATTCCTTTGTTGATGCTTTATTACTCCTTTCTTTATCACCCAACTACTTGGCTATTCATTAAACTGAATTGTGGGTGTGGTCAGGGGTGTATTTATAGGCATTTTGAGGTTTGGGAAACTTTGCCCCTCCTGGTAGGATTGTATATCCCATAAGTCACTAGCTCATGGACACTTGCCAATATGAAAGAAATGAATTTATCAGGTAAGTTCTTACATAAATTATGTTTTTAAGGGCAATGTCCATACAAATGCCCCTTTAGGGGCAAAGGGTAGCTTAGTTCTTTTTAGAGTTAGGTCTTTTGTAATTTGGGGGGGGTTGGGTGGGTGGGGTTTGTACGGTTAGTGGGTAATTTGTAATTTTTTATGTAAAATTTAGGGCAATGCCCTATAAAAGGCCCTTTTAAGGGCTATTGGTAGTTTAGTGTTAGATTAGGAGGTGTTTTTATTTTGGGGTGGCTTTTTTGTTTTTATAGTGGTTTTAGATTAGGTTTAATTTTTTTATTTTGGATAATTTCATTTATTATTTAATGTAATCTTAAATTTGAATTTTTCAGAATTTTAGAGTTTGTTATATTTTGTAATGTTAGTTTTTTGTTTTTTTTTCGTAGTGTTAGAATTTTTTATTTTTGTAATTTTTTTTTTTTTTTGGTATATACTTTTTTTTTAAATAGTAATATTAGGTTTATTTATAGTGTAAGCTTAGGTTTTATTTATTTCACAGGTAAGTTTTTATTTATTTTAGGGTAGTTATTTCAGGTTAATTTAAAGTTAGCGGGTGTTAGGTTTAGGGGTTAATAGTTTAATTTAGGTAGTTGCGATGTGGGTGTTTGATGGATTAGGGGTTAATAGTTATATTTAGGTGTTAACGATGCGGGGGGCGGCGGATTAGGGGTTAATAGTTTTCCTTCCATAAGGCAGGGAGAGTCCACAACTTCATTCCTTACTGTTGGGAAATACAACACCTGGTCACCAGGAGGAGGCAAAAACACCCCAGCCAAAGGCTTAAATATCCCTCCCACTTCCCCTAACCCCAAGTCATTCTGCTGAGGGAACAAGGAAAAGTAGGAGAAACATCAGGGTATAAAGATGCCAGAAGAAATAATATAACAAGGGAGCCGCCCATCAAAAAATAAATTACACGCGGGGAAGTGGACTCTCCCTGCCAGGAAGGAAAGGAATTTATCTGGTAAGCATAAATTATGTAGTGTTGGCGATGTCAGGGGTGGCAGATTAGGGGTAAATATCTTTATTTAGTGTTGGCGATGTTGGGGGTCGGCAAATAAGGGGTATTTAGACTAGGGGATTATGTTAGGGTGTTAGGTTTATACATAACCTTCTTGTCTCCATAGACATCAATAGGGAAAACGTTATAGCGAACACCATTCCGCAATCACAGGTGTTAGAAGAAAAACCTAACACTTTTCTCTATTGATGTCAATTGGGGAATACGTGCATTAGCACGTTAAGTCAGAACTTGACTTTTCTGCGGAATGGGGCTTAATGCAGCATACCACACAACTCTAGAAGGTTTTTTTGTAACTTGTAATAGCATCACTATGGAAAGTGCGGTACAGATACATTTTTAATGTTATTTACGCACCAGGTTTAGCGCACAACTTGTAATCTCGCTCAGTATATGCTTTATTTTGTGTTTCACTTTATCTGTCATGTAAGGTGTTTGGAGTATGAGCTTACAATGTACAGAAATTTACAATTGCTATGGGATTTCAGCAAACTTTATTACATTGGGGGTTGCTGTTGTGTTTCTGTACTGTACTTCCTTGCCACTTTAAATTTGCACTCAGTACCGACTTATTGTTTTAGCAAGCACTTTTCAGTTGATTAGCACTAAGAAGAGCTGTTGCTGATTCCGGATGAGCATGCAAGCTGTAATAGCCTTGTGGACTCTGGAAGGTCTCTGGAATGGTAACAGAGCCCTGCGCTAGGGGACAAATTATGCGGAACACAAAGGGTTAAACGTTCTTCTGCCACATTGCTGCTTTGTGCGCCTTTCCTTGAAGTCTTCCCTCATTCTGACGACAGCCATCATAATCTTCAATCTCGCTACTGGATACTAAGGGGCGGCACCGGAGGGGGTAGGATCACACTTATATCATGAGCTAAGGGTTTTTTTGGCATACTATTTACTTCTTTGTGGGTCTTTATGGGATATCTATACTATGTGGCTTAGTTGCTTTATTTGGGAGTTTTATTGCAGGGGGTTAAGAATTTATTTTCCGCAGTTATTGCATTTCTAGCACTACTACAGTAACTGCTTAAATCCTGTATTGCAGTTCTAGTGTATGCTGCAACAACCGCTTAAAATTCTGTATTGCATAACTACAATAGGATCCCTGGAAGCAAAACAGACCCCTCAAACACTGACATTAAAAACTCACTAACGACTGTTAAACTTGAACTCAAACAACACCTAACAGAAGTACATCAACGCAGGGCACTATACTTAAAACAATACTTTCTCTTGTTAAGTGTATCCAGTCCACGGATCATCCATTACTTATGGGATATTCTCCTTCCCAACAGGAAGTTGCAAGAGGATCACCCACAGCAGAGCTGCTATATAGCTCCTCCCCTAACTGTCACATCCAGTCATTCTCTTGCAAGCCTCAACCAAGATGGAGGTCGTAAGAGGAGTGTGGTGTTTTATACTTAGTTTATTCTTCAATCAAAAGTTTGTTATTTTTAAATGGTGCCGGAGTGTACTGTTTCTCAGGCAGTATTTAGAAGAAGAATCTGCCTGCGTTTTCTATGATCTTAGCAGAAGTAACTAAGATCCATGGCTGTTCTCACATATTCTGAGGAGTGAGGTAACTTCAGAGAGGGAATGGCGTGCAGGTTTTCCTGCAATAAGGTATGTGCAGTTAATATTTTTCTAGGGATGGAATTTGCTAGAAAATGCTGCTGATACCGAACTAATGTAAGTAAAGCCTTAAATGCAGTAATAGCTACTGGTATCAGGCTTATTAATAGAGATGCATACTCTTATAAAAATGTAATATAAAACGTTTGCTGGCATGTTTAATCGTTTTTATATGTATTTGGTGATAAAACTTATTGGGGTCTAGTGTTTTTCCAATTGGCTGGCTTGAATTTGGCCTAGAAACAGTTTCCTTAAGCTTTCCACTGTTGTAATATGAGTGGGAGGGGCCTATTTTGCCATTTTTTTGCACAGAAAAGATTACAGACACAGACATCCAGCTTCTTCCTGCATGATCCAGGACATCTCTAGAGGGCTCAAAAGGCTTCAAAGTCGTTTTTGAGGGAGGTAAAAAGCCACAGTAGAGCTGTGGCAGTTGTTGTGACTGTTTGAAAAAAAAAAAACAAAAAACAAAAAAAACGTTTTTGTCTTTTATTATTTTTTGGGTATTAAGGGGTTAATCATCCATTTGCAAGTGGGTGCAATGCTCTGCTAACTTGTTACATACACTGTAAAAATTTCGTTAGTGTAACTGCCTTTTTTCACTGTTATTTCAAATTTTGACAAAATTTGTGTTTCTTAAAGGTGCAGTAACGTTTTTTATATTGCTTGTAAACTTGTTTAAAGTGTTTTCCAAGCTTGCTAGTCTCATTGCTAGTCTGTTTAAACATGTCTGACACAGAGGAAACTACTTGTTCATTATGTTTGAAAGCCATGGTGGAGCCCCATAGGAGAATGTGTACTAAATGTATTGATTTCACCTTAAACAGTAAAGATCAGTCTTTAACTATAAAAGAAATATCACCAGAAGATTCTGACGAGGGGGAAGTTATGCTGACTAACTCTCCCCACGTTTCAGACCCTTCGCCTCCCGCTCAGGGGATGCACGCTAATATGGCGCCAATTACATCAGGGACGCCCATAGCGATTACCTTGCAGGACATGGCTGCAATCATGAATAATACCCTGTCAGAGGTATTATCCAGGTTGCCTGAATTAAGAGGCAAGCGCGATTGCTCTGGGGTTAGGAGAAATACAGAGCGCGCAGATGCTGTAAGGGCCATGTCTGATACTGCGTCACAATATGCAGATCATGAGGACGGAGAGCTTCAGTCTGTGGGTGACATCTCTGATTCGGGGAATCCTGATTCAGAGATTTCTAATTTTAAATTTAAGCTTGAGAACCTCCGTGTGTTGATTGGGGAGGTATTAGCTGCTCTGAATGACTGTAACACAGTTGCAGTACCAGAGAAATTGTGTAGGCTGGATAAATACTATGCGGTACCAGTGTGTACTGATGTTTTTCCTATACCTAAAAGGCTTACAGAAATTATTAGCAAGGAGTGGGATACACCGGGTGTGCCTTTTTCCCCACCTCCTATATTTATAAAAATGTTTCCAATAGACGCCACTACACGGGACTTATGGCAGACCGTCCCTAAGGTGGAGGGAGCAGTTTCTACTTTAGCAAAGCGTACTACTATCCCGGTTGAGGACAGTTGTGCTTTTTCAGATCCAATGGATAAAAAATTGGAGGGTTACCTTAAGAAAATGTTTATTCAACAAGGTTTTATTTTACAGCCCCTTGCATGCATTGCGCCTGTCACGGCCGCGGCGGCATTCTGGTTTGAGGCCCTGGAAGAGGCCATCCATACAGCTCCATTGACTGAAATTATTGACAAGCTTAGAACACTTAAGCTAGCTAACTCATTTGTTTCTGATGCCATTGTTCATTTGACTAAACTAACGGCTAAGAATTCTGGATTCGCCATCCAAGCGCGTAGGGCGCTATGGCTTAAATCCTGGTCAGCTGACGTGACTTCGAAGTTTAAATTACTCAACATTCCTTTCAAGGGGCAGACCTTATTCAGGCCTGGTTTGAAGGAAATTATTGTTGACATTACTGGAGGTAAGGGTCACACCCTTCCTCAGGACAGGGCCAAAGCAAAGGCCAAACAGTCTAATTTTCGTGCCTTTCGAAATTTCAAGGCAGGTGCAGCATCAACTTCCTCCGCTTCAAAACAAGAGGGAACTTTTGCTCAATCTAAGCAGGCCTGGAAACCTAACCAGTCCTGGAACAAAGGCAAGCAGGCCAGAAAGCCTGCTGTTGCCTCTAAGACAGCATGAAGGAACAGCCCCCTATCCGGCGACGGATCTAGTAGGGGGCAGACTTTCTCTCTTCGCCCAGGCGTGGGCAAGAGATGTTCAGGATCCCTGGGCGTTGGAGATCATATCTCAGGGATATCTTCTGGACTTCAAAGCTTCCCCTCCACAAGGGAGATTTCATCTTTCAAGGCTATCTGCAAATCAGATAAAGAAAGAGGCATTCCTACGCTGTGTGCAAGACCTCCTAGTTATGGGAGTGATCCATCCAGTTCCGCGGACGGAACGAGGACAGGGTTTTTATTCAAATCTGTTTGTGGTTCCCAAAAAAGAGGGAACCTTCAGACCAATTTTGGATCTAAAGATCTTAAACAAATTCCTCAGAGTTCCATCTTTCAAAATGGAAACTATTCGGACCATCCTACCCATGATCCAAGAAGGTCAGTACATGACCACAGTGGACTTAAAGGATGCCTACCTTCACATACCGATTCACAAAGATCATCATCGGTTTCTAAGGTTTGCCTTTCTAGACAGGCATTACCAATTTGTAGCTCTTCCCTTCGGGTTGGCTACAGCCCCGAGAATCTTTACAAAGGTTCTGGGCTCACTTCTGGCGGTTCTAAGACCGCGAGGCATAGCGGTGGCTCCGTATCTAGACGACATCCTGATACAGGCGTCAAGCTTTCAAGTTGCCAAGTCTCATACAGAGATAGTTCTGGCATTTCTGAGGTCGCACGGGTGGAAAGTGAACGAGGAAAAGAGTTCTCTATCCCCACTCACAAGAGTCTCCTTCTTAGGGACTCTTATAGATTCTGTAGAAATGAAAATTTACCTGACGGAGTCCAGGTTATCAAAACTTCTAAATGCTTGCCGTGTTTTTCACTCCATTCCGCGCCCTTCGGTAGCTCAGTGTATGGAGGTAATCGGCTTAATGGTAGCGGCAATGGACATAGTGCCATTTGCGTGCCTTCATCTCAGCCCGCTGCAATTATGCATGTTGAGTCAGTGGAATGGGGATTCTCTTCTCTGGTGGTTGTCTCGGGTACACCTGTCCAAGGGTATGACCTTTCGCAGGCCAGATTGGACAATTGTAACAACAGATGCCAGCCTTCTAGGTTGGGGTGCAGTCTGGAATTCCCTGAAGGCACAGGGATCGTGGACTCAGGAGGAGAAACTCCTTCCAATAAATATTCTGGAGTTAAGAGCAATATTCAATGCTCTTCTGGCTTGGCCTCAGTTAGCAACACTGAGGTTCATCAGATTTCAGTCGGACAACATCACGACTGTGGCTTACATCAACCATCAAGGGGGAACCAGGAGTTCCCTAGCGATGTTAGAAGTCTCAAATATAATTCGCTGGGCAGAGTACCACTCTTGCCACCTGTCAGCAATGGAGAACTGGGAGGCGGATTTTCTAAGTCGTCAGACTTTCCATCCGGGGGAGTGGGAACTCCATCCGGAGGTGTTTGCTCAGTTGATTCATCATTGGGGCAAACCAGAGTTGGATCTCATGACGTCTCACCAGAACGCCAAGCTTCCTTGTTACGGATCCAGGTCCAGGGACCCAGAAGTGACGCTGATAGATGCTCTAGCAGCGCCTTGGTTCTTCAACCTGGCTTATGTGTTTCCACCGTTTCCTCTGCTCCCTCGACTGATTGCCAAAATCAAACAGGAGAGAGCATCGGTGATTCTGATAGCACCTGCCTGGCCACACAGGACTTGGTATGCAGACCTAGTGGACATGTCATCCTTTCCACCATGGACTCTGCCTCTAAGACAGGACCTTCTGATACAAGGTCCTTTCAATCATCCAAATCTAATTTCTCTGAGACTGAGTGCATGGAGATTGAATGCTTGATTCTATCAAAGCGTGGCTTCTCCGAGTCAGTCATTGATACTTTAATACAGGCACGAAAGCCTGTTACCAGGAAAATCTACCACAAGATATGGAGTAAATATCTTTATTGGTGTGAATCCAAGAATTACTCATGGAGTAAGGTTAGGATTCCTAGAATATTGTCTTTTCTCCAAGAGGGCTTGGACAAAGGATTATCAGCTAGTTCCTTAAAGGGACAGATTTCTGCTCTGTCTATTCTTTTGCACAAGCGTCTGGCAGAGGTTCCAGACGTCCAGGCATTTTGACAGGCTTTGGTTAGAATTAAGCCTGTGTTTAAACCTGTTGCTCCCCCGTGGAGCTTAAACTTGGTTCTTAAAGTTCTTCAAGGAGTTCCGTTGGAACCCCTTCATTCCATTGATATTAAACTTTTATCTTGGAAAGTTCTGTTTTTGATGGCTATTTCCTCGGCTCGGAGAGTCTCTGAGCTATCTGCCTTACAATGTGATTCTCCTTATCTGATTTTTCATGCAGATAAGGTAGTCCTGCGTACCAAACCTGGGTTTTTACCTAAGGTGGTTTCTAACAAGAATATCAATCAAGAGATTGTTGTTCCATCATTGTGTCCTAATCCTTATTCAAAGAAGGAACGTCTTTTACATAATCTGGACGTAGTCCGTGCCTTGAAGTTTTACTTACAAGCTACTAAAGATATTCGTCAAACATCTACCCTGTGGGGGGCGTGTCCTAACAGCGTTCTAGTAAGGACGCACATCTCAAGAGCTCCGGAGGAATTTTTGATAAACCGCTGAATATCAAATCCTTATAACAGCATCTACATAAGATTTCTAAGTTATAGCATTGCCCCACTTTGTGAGGCTCTAATACAGCTTTGCTTTGCTGTTTGCATGAAACTGGAGCCACGGATTAGACACAGAAGGCCTAGAGCGGCGGCTCAACATTAGGTGAAACCTCCCCCGGGAAACCGGGTTACACTACCATAACTGGACTGCGTAGGTTTATCATTAAATATTGCATCCCTTTTCTTTCATACCCCAGTACGAGGAGATACACAGTGAATTCATACCCAGCGATCATGCCTGGTGAGAAGCTATTACAGCACCTTGACACCATCTTCAGTAGAATGGAGGAGCTGCTGCAGTCTCTAATGGACAAATCGCTACCAGACTATATTATAAGAGATTTAGCAGAGGACGCTACGGGACTTCCCCTGCCAGTCGATTGCATAATGGATCCTGTTCAGGAATATGGCTCACCACTAAAAAAGACCCCTATCACTAAGGCGCTAATACAAGAAGACAGACCACGGGAATCACTAGATGATTTTACTTACACTCCGGCAACAAGGGCCCACCGGAAACTTCAACTAAAATCTAACAGTCAGCCTTATAAGAAAATCAATACCACAAAAAAAACAACAACAACCAAACTGTCGCTATGGAAAAGGGGCAAGAAAATGGCGTCTAATCTCCCGGGCGCGCCAATTCTCAGACTCACCACAGCTGACCGATCACTAATAAATCTGATCAAACGCGGTAAAAACCGCATCCAGAAGACACCATGGACTGTTCATTCCACATTGGGTCCCCGACAAGTAAGAGAGGTCTTTGGATCCTCACCTCTTCTCTCCACCGCATCGCTAATGGGATTTAATACAACCGGCAAATTAACTCGAACTTTACATTACTCACATAGACTTGGCATTTTTCATCAAGCCCTTACCGGGATCCCTGACATGGACGTTAGCTGTGCTCATGATATAGTATTTGCATGTAGAAAGAGATCTGACCCGGGTTAAAACTGGAAGAGACAATTCTTATTTCTGGTCTGTTTAGTTAAGTTTATGTGTTTCCTGATTGGCGATACCGTTTAAAGTAAAGTTAAGTTTTTGTTTTCCTAAACAATGTGAGTTTTAGAATGCAGTCACACACAAACCCTCTATAACATCACCTAATGCGTAGCTGACTTGTTTCACTCTACACTTTATTCAGTGATCATCTCTGTTATGTGCCTTTAGTGTAAATACTTAAAAGAGACAACTATGGGATATATACATGTTCCTACATATATAACCACCATTACAGATCTTATATATCATTGTCCTGTGCTTTGGTCCCCACTTTGCGGCCAGCGGCCGGGGCCGTGTGGGGGCTAGGGCACTAGATTATTCTGCACGGAACACACAGTGATAGCATACACTTGATTAGGAAGAGAAAATAACCACACAATCTCTTTTACATATTTTATATTTACTTTCTAATTCCCTGGAGGGTAACATTACTTTACTCAAGCTGACAATTTCTGTTTTATATCATGAGAGAGGTTTGCTTATATATGTTTATGCTGTATTACATTTATCCCATTTGTTTTATACTCCCCACTCTATGGCTGTAATACCACAATTTTTTTTTTCATAGAGAAATCTCAAACCTAGCATTATAATAGTTGGCCCAGTCCTGGCCATATTTATTTGTTAAATGTTTTCTTTATAAAAACACTAACTCCATGGCAGTGTTTTACATGGTCATGTCATTTTATAACTTATATATTTTCCTCTCACATACCTAGGGCAATGTTGATTTTTGTATTATTGTGGCTGGTCCAGTTTTGGTCTTTTTGGTTTAATCTTTGTAACTTTAAAACTGTGCATCTTATTACCTTGAATGGTTGTATAGCGTTGATTTTTCATATTTTAGATGCAAATTTTCTTTGTTTGTTTTCTCTTTTTTGTTTTTGTTTTAAGCACAATCCCCTGGAATTGGACTTACATAGCCGCACAGGTCCAAAAGTGACCTATTATGTTAAAATAAGGGGAAGAAAAATGAGGACTTATCAATATCTTAAATCAGATATGACATGAATATTTGATTTGCTGTTTACCTATTGAGATATCTGTATTTTAATTATTTTCTTTGACCTCAATAAAAATATTAATTAAAAAAAAAAAAAAAAAAAAAAAAAAAAACATCTACCCTGTTTGTCGTTTACTCTGGACAGAGGAGAGGTCAAAAAGCTTCGGCAACCTCTCTTTCCTTTTGGCTTCGGAGCATAATACGCCTAGCCTATGAGCCTGTTGGACAGCAGCCCCCTGAAAGGATTACAGCTCATTCTACTAGAGCTGTGGCTTCCACCTGGGCCTTTAAAAATGAGGCCTCTGTTGAACAGATTTGCAAGGCCGCGACTTGGTCTTCGCTTCACACTTTTTCCAAATTTTACAAATTTGATACTTTTGCTTCTTCGGAGGCTGTTTTTGGGAGAAAGGTTCTTCAGGCAGTGGTTCCTTCCGCTTAATCCTGCCTTGTCCCTCCCATCATCCGTGTGCTTTAGCTTTGGTATTGGTATCCCATAAGTAATGGATGATCCGTGGACTGGATACACTTAACAAGAGAAAACATAATTTATGCTTACCTGATAAATTTATTTCTCTTGTAGTGTATCCAGTCCACGGCCCGCCCTGTCCTTTTAAGGCAGGTCTAAATTTTAATTAAACTACAGTCACCACTGCACCCTATGGTTTCTCCTTTCTCTGTTTGTTTTCGGTCGAATGACTGGATGTGACAGTTAGGGGAGGAGCTATATAGCAGCTCTGCTGTGGGTGATCCTCTTGCAACTTCCTGTTGGGAAGGAGAATATCCCATAAGTAATGGATGATCCGTGGACTGGATACACTACAAGAGAAATAAATTTATCAGGTAAGCATAAATTATGTTATTATGAGGGAAGCAATAAACCATGAAAAATGCAAGCAAGATCCCTTCGTAGGAGACGTTGAATGCAAACATACACTCCATCAAAACAAAAGACGGCCTACATCTAGAAAGCAGCTTACAAATAGCGGAAACCTTCCAAGCATATTATAATACATTATATAACATTGACAACAGACACACAGATACTCCACAACAAGAGATACAGACTCAAAAAAGGGTGCAAATTGCAAGTTACTTCCGAAGACTAGTTTTACCAACCCTAGATAAAGAAGCAGCTGATCTCTTAGACTCCCCAATAACTATGGATGAGCTACATCAAGCCATCAAATATATACCAATGGGGAAGAGCCCGGGCCCAGATGGCTTTACCTCCCGCTATTATAAAAATGTCTAAACTACCCTATCTCCCCTAATACTTAACCTGTTTAATGACCTACTGGACAAACCACTCCTTTTGCAAAACCTTTTAGAAGCTCACATAAGTTATTCCCAAACCAAGTAAACCAGCCACTGGTCCGGAAAGCTTCAGACCCATTTCTCTATTAAACTCAGATATGAAAATTTTAGAAAAAATATTAGCAAACTACTTAAACAAGTATCTCCCATACTTAAGATCTATAGAATAGGTCAGTTTTGTTCCTGGCAGGGAAGCTAGGGACAATACTAACAAAGTCCTGCAAATAATGAATCATGCAAAGACCAAGGGAATTCCTATGGTCCTGTTTCGACCGATGCAGAGAAAGCTTTTGTTGAATGGTCTCATAACACTAACCACAAGGCCTTGGCCCAATTAGATAGATTTTTAGACTAAATAATGTAAGCCCCTTGGCTTGGACAAACCCCACAAAGAGGCCCAGAACCATCAGCAAATACCCACTGACAGTGGTACTTATAAATTATGTTTAATGCTCCAAAGAGCAAGTAAGAATGCATTGCTGTAATATATATTAACAGATTTATCCATATAGATTGAGGAGCAGGTTTTGGCAACATCTTGAAATGTAGGTAACACAAAAAAAAATAATAATAATAAAAAAAAATTCCAGAGACAAGGGAGATGCATATTATACCTGATACATACTGTACTGAGCACCCACTGTACCTAGCACTCACTGTGCCTAGCACAAACTTAACCCAGCACTCATTGCACCTGGCACACACTGTACCCAGCACACATTATGCCTAGCACACACTGTAAATAACACTCATTGTACCTAGCACACACTGTACCTAGCACACACTGTACCTAGCACACACTGTACCTAGCACACACTGTACCTAGCACACACTGTACCTAGCACACACTGTACCTAACACTCATTGTACCTAGCACACACTGTACCTAGCACACACTGTACCTAGCACACACTGTACCTAGCACTCATTGTACCTAACACTCATTGTACCTAACACTCATTGTACCTAACACTCATTGTACCTAGCACACACTGTACCTAACACTCATTGTACCTAACACTCATTGTACCTAACACTCACTGTACCCAACACTCACTGTACCCAACACTCACTGTACCTAACACTCACTGTACCTAGCACACACTGTACCTAACACTCATTGTACCTAACACTCATTGTACCTAACACTCATTGTACCTAACACTCACTGTACCTAGCACTCACTGTACCTAGCACTCACTGTACCTAACACTCACTGTACCTAGCACTCACTGTACCTAGCACTCACTGTACCTAGCACTCACTGTACCTAACACTCACTGTACCTAACACTCACTGTACCTAACACTCATTGTACCTAACACTCATTGTACCTAGCACACCCCGTACCTAGCACACCCCGTACCTAGCACACCCCGTACCTAGCACCCCCCGTACCTAGCACACCCCGTACCTAGCACACCCCGTGCCTAGCACACGCTGTACCTAGCACGCACTGTATCCAGCACACTCTGTGCCTAGCACACATGATACCTAGCACCCACTGTACCTAGCTCACTCTATACCTAGCACTAACCGTACCCAGCACACATTGAACCTAGCACACGCTGTGCCTCATTATAGCTGGCATCCATTATACCTAGCACACATTGTATCTAGCATACATTGTACCTAGCACCTACTGTACCTAGCTCACGCTATACCTAGCACACGCCGTACCCAGCACCCACCTTGCCTAGCACTCGCAGTACCTAGCACACATGGTACTTAGCACACATGACACCTAGCACTCACTGTACCTAGCTCACGCTATACCTAGCACACGCCGTACCCAGCACCCGCCTTGCCTAGCACACGCGGTACCTAGCACACGCTATGCCTCGCACACACTGTGCCTAACACACATTATACCTAGCACCCATTATTCCTAGTACACATTGTATCTAGCACACATTGTACCTAGCACACATTGTACCTAGTACCTACTGTACCTAGCTCACGCTATACCTAGCACACGCCGTACCCAGCACCCACCTTGCCTAGCACACATGGTACCCAGCACACATGATACCTAGCACACATGATACCTATTACATATGACACCTAACCTAAGTTATGTTGGCAATGTTTAATTGGACAACATCCTCCCTATACTATAAATTAGCAGGAGTACCTAACGCATACAGTACCTAACACAAACATCACCAAGCACACGCCGTACCTAGCACACACAGCACCTAGCACACACAGCACCTAGCACACACAGCACCTAGCACACACAGCACCTAGCACACACAGCACCTAGCACACACAGCACCTAGCACACACAGTACATAGCACAAGCAACCCCAGGCACGAGCAGCACCTAGCACATATAGTACCTAGCACATATAGTACCTAGCACATATAGTACCTAGCACATATAGTACCTAGCACATATAGTACCTAGCACATATAGTACCTAGCACATACAGTACCTAGCACACACAGCACATCTAGTACACATGGTACCTAGCACACGCAGCACTTACAGTACCCATCCCTCACGGAATCCGACACACCCAGTACCCCGCACAGACAGAACCCATCATACATGGCACCTAGCACACACTGCGCCTAGCATTTATAATAGCTAATACCTTAATAAATGTATATAGTAAAAAGTCGGCCACATAAATAACTAACTTGGTCTTCAAATTATGAGTATAGTGGTCCTAACCAAGAAAAGGTAATAAATATTAATTAAGGGTCCCAAATGAAAGGACTTTACTTTTTTGGACTTTCAGAGTCCTGCACTAAGGGGTTTATAGTTAATTAAATGAGTTATAACTGGTAGATTGAAATATATAGACCAGAACTATTCTAGGGGAATAAACAATGAATATCTCTAACCTGTTTTTTTTTTTTTTTTAAAAAGGGTGTGGAGATAACATATGTTTATATATTGGGTAGAGTATATAGGGAGGAAAACCTTATTCTTACCACTTTCCAATCACTGTGACGTGAGAAACAGAGATTAATATACAATGACATATGATAATATATACTCTACCCCCATCGTAATTTGTATGTCAATTTAGGTACACTTTATATATGAAAGGGCTTTATGTTTTTGGACCTTCAGAGTCTCAAACATATTGTAAGACTGAATATCAACTGAGGATAAAATACACACGTGTACATCACACATTATATAGGTAGACTATAATACATTAATACATATATGTAATATAGGATCAGTCGCATGAGTAGCTAACATGGGCATCTAAGATTGAAGTCAGAGCCAGCCAGAATAGTAACTGACCTCTTATTCCCAGAGATACAGCCAAATAGTAAATATATTGTTACTAAAACATCAGACCCACAAGGAAAGTAAGACACCAAATTTTCAACTCAACTACCTAAGGTATTGCACATTATACTGATGTTGAAAACGAAGGGGTATCAGTGAAGTGTATATATAGCCAAATCAAATAACCCAGCTCCAGGAGATTGCCATGGTCAGCCTAGATATATAACAAAACATATAGCATAGAAAAACAGTGTTGAAGTACAGTAGAGAACACTAGATGGATCTAAAAACTAAGTTTGCAGCTGTGAACATCGCCATTGCCCAAGATATAGAGACATGAAATGAGCAAGTGCTAAGTGAAAACGCCTTATCGACCATTAGTGGATTACTATAATTATCAGACGGTAAATGTAATCATTAATGTCCAACATGTTACTCATAAGGTCATTGATCCAGACGTGCTTCTCAGCATACTCAGCCAGTCTCTCCTCACGAAAGTCTAGGATGTAATCACAGAAATATTGATTGCCTCAGGTGCAAAATAGTTCAGTTGTAGAGCTCCAGAGATTAAATAAAAGGCTAGGTTAATATCCATAATAGCGGAGCTCCGGTACAACATGTCCGCTCAGGGCTCTAGTTGGCTCCGCCTCGCCAAAGTGAGATTATCTTATATATCGGTGAGGTCCGGTAGTCTCTGTGAGCCTAGTGTTCCCTTAATAGCAGACCCAAAGTAACGGTCAGGACCTGTCTGCCTTACAGTAAAGTGCATCTCTTAACTCACAATTATAGTGATCTCGTGTGTAGTTGTACTGTTCTAGGGCCAGGAAGCCAAGATGGCGGATTTTCACGCCCATACAAACTCTAGGCCGCCAGCTACGCTGCTTCCAAACAACCTCTACTGGAAACCAGGGTCGTTAGTCCCTACAGCTGGAGGACCGTCTGATAAGCCGGAGGGCTTTCCACAAGCCAGTATAATGTATAGAAGGTCTCCCTTCATCTGATGACGAACAGTACTCAGGCAGCAATAGCGGTCTCCCGCAGTATGGGGTTCTCACCAGAAGCAAGTACGTCTCAAACGATCCTATCCTCCACACCTCCAAGTATCAGACTCTGGCACTTTGCTCTCGAACAATCTCAAGAGCAGCGCCTTCCCCAGATCACCGCCAGTCAGTGAGTGAATTCGGTGCTGCACACCAGTAGCGAGTCACTAGTGCTAATCTCGGAGGACAGTTTCCCCTCTAGGCACTGAAGTGATTGTATGGCGGTCTGCAGCCAACACCTTCTCAGTCGCCTGATAGCTTTGAATCCGGGCTAATAAGTTCCTGACTGCTTTTAATAGTAATTGGGAGTCCAATTTTAAACACAAATTTATATATAGGTGCAAATAAATGGCCAAATTAACACTCTTAGAGCGGAACCTCTCCATAACACGTCTGTTCAGAATGGCCGTTAGCTCCGCCCCCCAGCAAAACTCTGTCACTTTTTTATTTAAATATATGCTAGGTGGTATAGAATGGTATGTTAAAATCAAAGCAACATTTGCATATCCTTTTATAGCATTGCTAATAAAGCATTTTCTCTTGTTAAGTGTATCCAGTCCACGGATCATCCATTACTTGTGGGATATTCTCCTTCCCAACAGGAAGTTGCAAGAGGATCACCCACAGCAGAGCTGCTATATAGCTCCTCCCCTAACTGTCATATCCAGTCATTCTCTTGCAAGCCTCAACCAAGATGGAGGTCGTAAGAGGAGTGTGGTGTTTTATTCTTCAATCAAAAGTTTGTTATTTTTAAATGGTGCCGGAGTGTACTGTTTATCTCAGGCAGTATTTAGAAGAAGAATCTGCCTGCGTTTTCTATGATCTTAGCAGAAGTAACTAAGATCCATGGCTGTTCTCACATATTCTGAGGAGTGAGGTAACTTCAGAGAGGGAATGGCGTGCAGGTTTTCCTGCAATAAGGTATGTGCAGTTAATATTTTTCTAGGGATGGAATTTGCTAGAAAATGCTGCTGATACCGAACTAATGTAAGTAAAGCCTTAAATGCAGTGATAGCGACTGGTATGAGGCTTATTAATAGAGATACATACTCTTATAAAAATGTAATATAAAACGTTTGCTGGCATGTTTAATCGTTTTTATATGTATTTGGTGATAAAACTTATTGGGGCCTAGTGTTTTTCCACATGGCTGGCTTGATTTTTGCCAAGTAACAGTTTTCTTAGGCTTTCCACTGTTGTAATATGAGTGGGAGGGGCCTTTTTTGTGCTTTTCTGTGCAGCTAAAAATACTGACAGACATTCAGCTTCCCTCTGCATGATCCAGGACATCTCTGGAGGGCTCAAAAGGCTTCAAAGTCGTTTTTGAGGGAGGTAAAAAGCCACAGTAGAGCTGTGGCAGTTGTTGTGACTGTTTGAAAAAAACAAACAAAAAACAAAAAAAACGTTTTTGTCTTTTATTATTCAGTTTTGGGTATTAAGGGGTTAATCATCCATTTGCAAGTGGGTGCAATGCTCTGCTAACTTGCTACATACACTGTAAAAATTTTGTTAGTGTAACTGCCTTTTTTCACTGTTATTTCAAATTTTGACAAAATTTGTGTTTCTTAAAGGTGCAGTAATGTTTTTTATATTGCTTGTAAACTTGTTTAAAGTGTTTTCCAAGCTTGCTAGTCTCATTGCTAGTCTGTTTAAACATGTCTGACACAGAGGAAACTACTTGTTCATTATGTTTGAAAGCAATGGTGGAGCGCCATAGGAGAATGTGTACTAAATGTATTGATTTCACCTTAAACAGTAAAGATCAGTCTTTAACTATAAAAGAAATATCACCAGAAGATTCTGACGAGGGGGAAGTTATGCCGACTAACTCTCTCCACGTGTCAGACCCTTCGCCTCCCGCTCAGGGGATGCACGCTAATATGGCGCCAATTACATCAGGGACGCCCATAGCGATTACCTTGCAGGACATGGCTGCAATCATGAATAATACCCTGTTAGAGGTATTATCCAGGTTGCCTGAATTAAGAGGCAAGCGCGATTGCTCTGGGGTTAGGAGAAATACAGAGCGCGCAGATGCTGTAAGGGCCATTTCTGATACTGCGTCACAATATGCAGATCATGAGGACGGAGAGCTTCAGTCTGTGGGTGACATCTCTGATTCGGGGAAACCTGATTCAGAGATTTCTAATTTTAAATTTAAGCTTGAGAACCTCCGTGTGTTGCTTGGGGAGGTATTAGCTGCTCTGAATGACTGTAACACAGTTGCAGTACCAGAGAAATTGTGTAGGCTGGATAAATACTATGCGGTACCAGTGTGTACTGATGTTTTTCCTATACCTAAAAGGCTTACAGAAATTATTAGCAAGGAGTGGAATAGACCGGGGGTGCCTTTTTCCCCACCTCCTATATTTAGAAAAATGTTTTCAATAGACGCCACTACACGGGACTTATGGCAGACCGTCCCTAAGGTGGAGGGAGCAGTTTCTACTTTAGCAAAGCGTACTACTATCCCGGTTGAGGACAGTTGTGCTTTTTCAGATCCAATGGATAAAAAATTGGAGGGTTACCTTAAGAAAATGTTTATTCAACAAGGTTTTATTTTACAGCCCCTTGCATGCATTGCGCCTGTCACGGCCGCGGCGGCATTCTGGTTTGAGGCCCTGGAAGAGGCCATCCATACAGCTCCATTGACTGAAATTATTGACAAGCTTAGAACACTTAAGCTAGCTAACTCATTTGTTTCTGATGCCATTGTTCATTTGGTTTGAAGGAAATTATTGCTGACATTACTGGAGGTAAGGGTCACACCCTTCCTCAGGACAGGGCCAAAGCAAAGGCCAAACAGTCTAATTTTCATGCCTTTCGAAATTTCAAGGCAGGTGCAGCATCAACTTCCTCCGCTTCAAAAGAAGAGGGAACTTTTGCTCAATCTAAGCAGGCCTGGAAACCTAACCAGTCCTGGAACAAAGGCAAGCAGGCCAGAAAGCCTGCTGCTGCCTCTAAGACAGCATGAAGGAATGGCCCCCTATCCGGCGACGGATCTAGTAGGGGGCAGACTTTCTCTCTTCGCCCAGGCGTGGGCAAGAGATGTTCAGGATCCCTGGGCGTTGGAGATCATATCTCAGGGATATCTTCTGGACTTCAAAGCTTCCCCTCCACAAGGGAGATTTCATCTTTCAAGGCTATCTGCAAATCAGATAAAGAAAGAGGCATTCCTACGCTGTGTGCAAGACCTCCTAGTTATGGGAGTGATCCATCCAGTTCCGCGGACGGAACAAGGACAGGGTTTTTATTCAAATCTGTTTGTGGTTCCCAAAAAAGAGGGAACCTTCAGACCAATTTTGGATCTAAAGATCTTAAACAAATTCCTCAGAGTTCCATCTTTCAAAATGGAAACTATTCGGACCATCCTACCCATGATCCAAGAAGGTCAGTACATGACCACAGTGGACTTAAAGGATGCCTACCTTCACATACCGATTCACAAAGATCATCATCGGTTTCTAAGGTTTGCCTTTCTAGACAGGCATTACCAATTTGTAGCTCTTCCCTTCGGGTTGGCTACAGCTCCGAGAATCTTTACAAAGGTTCTGGGCTAACTTCTGGCGGATCTAAGACCGCGAGGCATAGCGGTAGCTCCGTATCTAGACGACATCCTGATACAGGCGTCAAGCTTTCAAGTTGCCAAGTCTCATACAGAGATAGTTCTGGCATTTCTGAGGTCGCACTGGTGGAAAGTGAACGAGGAAAAGAGTTCTCTATCCCCACTCACAAGAGTCTCCTTCTTAGGGACTCTTATAGATTCTGTAGAAATGAAAATTTACCTGACGGAGTCCAGGTTATCAAAACTTCTAAATGCTTGCCGTGTTCTTCACTCCATTCCGCGTCCTTCGATAGCTCAGTGTATGGAGGTAATTGGCTTAATGGTAGCGGCAATGGACATAGTGCCATTTGCGTGCCTTCATCTCAGACCGCTGCAATTATGCATGCTGAGTCAGTGGAATGGGGATTACACAGATTTGTCCCCTCTGCTAAATCTGGATCAAGAGACCAGAGATTCTCTTCTCTGGTGGTTGTCTCGGGTACACCTGTCCAAGGGTATGACCTTTCGCAAGCCAGATTGGACAATTGTAACAACAGATGCCAGCCTTCTAGGTTGGGGTGCAGTCTGGAATTCCCTGAAGGCACAGGGATCGTGGACTCAGGAGGAGAAACTCCTTCCAATAAATATTCTGGAGTTAAGAGCAATATTCAATGCTCTTCTGGCTTGGCCTCAGTTAGCAACACTGAGGTTCATCAGATTTCAGTCAGACAACATCACGACTGTGGCTTACATCAACCATCAAGGGGGAACCAGGAGTTCCCTAGCGATGTTAGAAGTCTCAAAAATAATTCGCTGGGCAGAGTACCACTCTTGCCACCTGTCAGCAATCCATATCCCAGGTGTGGAGAACTGGGAGGCGGATTTTCTAAGTCGTCAGACTTTCCATCCGGGGGAGTGGGAACTCCATCCGGAGGTGTTTGCTCAGTTGATTCATCGTTGGGGCAAACCAGAGTTGGATCTCATGGCGTCTCGTCCAGGGACCCAGAAGCGACGCTGATAGATGCGCTAGCAGGGCCTTGGTTCTTCAACCTGGCTTATGTGTTTCCACCGTTTCCTCTGCTCCCTCGACTGATTGCCAAAATTAAACAGGAGAGAGCATCAGTGATTCTGATAGCACCTGCGTGGCCACGCAGGACTTGGTATGCAGACCTAGTGGACATGTCATCCTTTCCACCATGGACTCTGCCTCTAAGACAGGACCTTCTGATAAAAGGTCCTTTCATTCATCCAAATCTAATTTCTCTGAGATTGACTGCATGGAGATCGAACGCTTGATTCTATCAAAGCGTGGCTTCTCCGAGTCAGTCATTGATACTTTAATACAGGCACGAAAGCCTGTTACCAGGAAAATCTACCACAAGATATGGAGTAAATATCTTTATTGGTGTGAATCCAAGACTTACTCATGGAGTAAAGTTAGGATTCCTAGAATATTGTCTTTTCTCCAAGAGGGCTTGGACAAAGGATTATCAGCTAGTTCCTTAAAGGGACAGATTTCTGCTCTGTCTATTCTTTTGCACAAGCGTCTGGCAGAGGTTCCAGACGTCCAGGCATTTTGCCAGGCTTTGGTTAGATTTAAGCCTGTGTTTAAACCTGTTGCTCCCCCGTGGAGCTTAAACTTGGTTCTTAAGGTTCTTCAAGGAGTTCCGTTTGAACCCCTTCATTACATTGATATTAAACTTTTATCTTGGAAAGTTCTGTTTTTGATGGCTATTTCCTCGGATCTGAGAGTCTCTGAGCTATCTGCCTTAAAATGTGATTCTCCCTATCTGATTTTTCATGCAGATAAGGTAGTTCTGCGTACCAAACCTGGGTTTTTACCTAAGGTGGTTTCTAACAAGAATATCAATCAAGAGATTGTTGTTCCATCGTTGTGCCCTAATCCTTCAAAGAAGGAACGTCTTTTACATAATCTGGACGTAGTCCGTGCCTTGAAGTTTTACTTACAAGCTACTAAGGATCTTCGTCAAACATCTTTCCTGTTTGTCGTTTACTCTGGACAGAGGAGAGGTCAAAAAGCTTCGGCAACCTCTCTTTCCTTTTGGTTTCGGAGCGTAATAAGCCTAGCCTATGAGACTGCTGGACAGCAGCCCCCTGAAAGGATTACAGCTCATTCTACTAGAGCTGTGGCTTCCACCTGGGCCTTCAAAAATGAGGCCTCTGTTGAACAGATCTGCAAGGCTGCGACTTGGTCTTTGCTTCACACTTTTTCAAAATTTTACAAATTTGATACTTTTGCTTCTTTGGAGGCTGTGTTTGGGAGAAAGGTCCTTCAGGCAGTGGTTCCTTCCGCTTAATCCTGCATTGTCTCTCCCATCATCCGTGTACTTTAGCTTTGGTATTGGTATCCCACAAGTAATGGATGATCCGTGGACTGGATACACTTAACAAGAGAAAACATAATTTATGCTTACCTGATAAATTTATTTCTCTTGTAGTGTATCCAGTCCACGGCCCGCCCTTTCCTTTTAAGGCAGGTCTAAATTTTAATTAAACTACAGTCACCACTTTTTCGGTCGAATGACTGGATATGACAGTTAGGGGAGGAGCTATATAGCAGCTCTGCTGTGGGTGATCCTCTTGCAACTTCCTGTTGGGAAGGAGAATATCCCACAAGTAATGGATGATCCGTGGACTGGATACACTACAAGAGAAATAAATTTATCAGGTAAGCATAAATTATGTTTTTGATTAGACATTCCATAAACAGCATACTATGTGACACCAAAGACTTCATAAACTGAACAAAAAATAATAATAAATAAAAAACTGAGAGCTTGCACTGAAACTAAAATGCTATCAGCACATTTTTACCTCATATGTGATTCCCCAAGCACAGGCTGTGAAACTCCAGGATATTCAGACACCCTTGTTATGAATCACTGCTTAAAGGGACCTTAAACCCCCCCAATTTTATTTTTGATTTAGATAGAGCACACTACTTTTAACAACCTTCCAATCCACCTCTATCGTCCAATTTGCTCAGTTTTCATGGTATTCCCTGTTCAAAAGCATACCTAAGTAGACCCAGGAGAATGTATGCATTATTGGGATCTAACTGCTGCTGATTGGTGACTATACATATATGTCTTTTTTCATTGGCTCATCCAATGTGTTTAGCTAGCTCCCAGTAGTGCACTGCTTCTACTTCAACAAAAAGTACCAAGAAAACAAAGCAAATCCGGCAACAGAGGCACACCGGAAAGATGCCCAAATCTGTATGTTCTATCTGAAACATGAAAAAACATTTTCGCCTAGATTTAGAGTTCTGCGGCCAAAGGGGTGCGTTAGCTACGTATGCTTTTTTCTGGCCGCATTGTAACTTAGGTTAGGATTTATTTTACAGGTAATTTTGTAATTATTTTAACTATTTTAGCTATTAAATAGTTCTTAACTATTTAATAGCTATTGTACCTGGTTAAAATAAATACAAAGTTACCTGTAAAATAAATATAAATCCTAAAATAGCTATAATATAATTATAATTTATATTGTAGCTATATTAGGGTTTATTTTACAGGTATGTATTTAGCTTTAAATAGGAATAATTTATTTAATAAGAGTTAATTTATTTTGTTAGATTTAAATTATATTTAACTTAGGGGGGTGTTAGGGTTAGACTTAGCTTTAGGGGTTAATCCATTTATTACAGTAGCGGCGAGATTCGGTCGGCAGATTAGGGGTTAATAATTGAAGTTAGGTGTCGGCGATGTTAGGGAGGGCAGATTAGGGGTTAATACTATTTATTATAGGGTTATTGAGGCGGGAGTGAGGCGGATTAGGGGTTAATAAGTTTATTATAGTAGCGGTGCGGTCCGCTCGGCAGATTAGGGGTTAATAAGTGTAGGCAGGTGGAGGCGACGTTGAGGGGGGCAGATTAGGGGTTAATAAATATAATATAGGGGTCGGCGGTGTTAGGGGCAGCAGATTAGGGGTACATAAGGATAACATAGGTAGCGGCGCTTTGCGGTCGGCAGATTAGGGGTTAATAAATATAATATAGGGGTCGGCGGTGTTAGGGGCAGCAGATTAGGGGTACATAAGGATAACGTAGGTAGCGGCGCTTTGCGGTCGGCAGATTAGGGGTTAATTATTGTAGGTAGCTGGTGGCGACGTTGTGGGGGGCAGGTTAGGGGTTAATAAATATAATATAGGGGTCGGCGGTGTTAGGGGCAGCAGATTAGGGGTACATAAGTATAACGTAGGTGGCGGTCAACAGATTAGGGGTTAAAAATTTTTTATCGAGTGGCGGCGATGTGGGGGGACCTCGGTTTAGGGGTACATAGGTAGTTTATGGGTGTTAGTGTACTTTAGAGCACAGTAGTTAAGAGCCTTATAAACCGGCGTTAGCCCAGAAAGCTCTTAACTACTGACTTTTTTCTGCGGCTGGAGTTTTGTCATTAGATTTCTAACGCTCACTTCAGCCAAGACTCTAAATACCGGCGTTAGAAAGATCCCATTGAAAAGATAGGATACGCAATTGACGTAAGGGGATCTGCGGTATGGAAAAGTCGCGGCTGAAAAGTGAGCGTTAGACCCTTTAATGACTGACTCCAAATACCAGAGGGCGGTAAAAACCAGCGTTAGGAGCCTCTAACGCTGGTTTTGACGGCTACCGCCCAGCTCTAAATCTAGGCCTTTGTTTGGTTTCATGTCCACTTAAAAGCGTATTTAGCCGAACAAGAAACAATTGCATTTGGGTAAATCAAACAAAAATGAAAATTGTCATTTATAGTAATTTACAAGGGTACCAAGACATAAAAATGGTCATGTTTTATTGTTCTTTAAAACTTTTACTTTTTCACTTAAAATCCACATTCTTGAAATTGATAGAACACTGATATTGGCCTTCCACAGACTTGGAGCAAATTAGACTGGGCCTGCAGGGGCACATGGTGTGCAACCGTTTTCAATAAAAAGGCAGCTTATGATTGGCAGGATGGCATTCTTCCCCTTTTCTTCCAAGTGGGGTGCAAAGTCTGAGCCCACGTAACCACACACTGACGGCACAGCAGGATCCTGCCCCACACTGTATGTCTCTCTCACATGCCTTAAAAAGAGAGCAGGCTGTTTCCAGCCTCTTCTGCTGCTGTCCTGGAAGCTTCTGCCATGGATTGTGCTTGTTGGGTGACCTCACTGCTTCAGGGAAGATCCTCTGGAACTCAGACGACAATGACCTCTGGCGCTCTACAGTTCATATATTCTAGTCATCTCCCACATACAACCTTGCATATAGTATATAACTACCTATTCTGTATAATTATTGTGTGTTACTTAGAAAATGTTTCATTAAAGCTTGCTTGTTAAAAAAAAAAAAAAAAAATCCAGCGTTTACCACAGTAACTGCTTAAAGTGCCAGTAAACCAACAAAATAATGTTATATAATTCTGCACATAGTGCAGAATTATATAACATCCGCTTAGCACAAACTTTGTACCTTAACAGATTAAAGTGAAAAAATGCTATGAAATTTACTTTCACAGTACGCCGCTCCTGGCTCTACTGAGCAGGTCTGTTTGTTTTCCCTAAGCCATCGGGCACGCTATCTATTCACAGCCAACCCGATCGCGCCATTAAACTCAATGTAACTTGCTCCCGCTCTGGTCTGGTAGCAGGAGCGAGTTACATTGAGTTTAATGGAGCGATCGGGCCGGCTGTGAATGGACAGCGTGCCCGATGCCCTTAGGGAAAACAAACAGATCCGCTCAGTAGAGCCAGGAGCGGCGTACTGTGAAAGTAAATTTTGTAGCATTTTTTCACTGAAATCTTTTAAGGTACAAAGTTTGTGCTAAGCTGATGTTATATAATTCTGCACTATGTGCAGAATTATATAACATTATTTTGTGGGTTTACTGGCCCTTTAAATCCTGTATTGCAGTGCTAGTGTATACCACAAAATGGGCCAGCTACTATACTTACATTCTTGCTTTTTTTAAAAAAGATACCAAGAGTACAAAGAAAAATTGATAATAGGAGTAAAATAGAAAATGGCTTAAAATGACATGCTCTATCTGAATCATTAACGTTTAATTTAGACAAGACTAGTCCTTTAAAGGGATATGAAACCCAAAACATTTATTTTATGATTCAGAAAGAGCAAACCATTTTTAAAAAGTCTCCAATTTACTTCTATTATCAAATTTGCTTCATTCCCATGATATGAGTTGATGATAAACCTAGGTAGGCATTTAGAACACTGCATGTCTGGAAACAGTGCTGCCATATAGTGCTCTTGCAAATGGATACAATTACTGCAAAACTGCTGCCATATAGTGCACTAGAAATGGGCCGGCTCCTAAGCATACATCCCTGATTTTCAACAACAGATGTCAAGATTACAAAGAAAAATTGATAATAGAAGTAAATTAGACAATCCTGTGTTACAGTTCTAGTGTATGCCATAGTAACTGCTTCAATTCTATATTACAGTTCTAGCATATACTGCAGTATCTGCTCAAATCCTGTATTGCAGTCCTAGTGTATACTCCTGTCTTGTGGTTATAGCGTATACCATCTGACCTGTTAAAACCTGTGATGCAGTTCTAAGGTTTATTGCAGTAACTATTCAAAACCTGTAGTGCAGTTCTAAAGTAAGCTGCAGTACCGGCGTAGATCCTGTGTGGCAGTTCTCCGCTATGCCACAGTATCTGCTTATTTTCCATAGGGCAGTTCTATTGTATCCTTAAAGGAACATTGTACGCTAGATTTTTCTTTGCATAAATAATTTGTAGATGATCCATTTTATAGCCCACCTGGGAATGCTTTTGCAACAATGTATAGTTTCTTTCATGTAATTAGCAAGAGTCCATGAGCTAGTGACGTATGGGATATACATTCCTACCAGGAGGGGCAAAGTTTCCCAAACCTTAAAATGCCTATAAATACACCCCTCACCACACCCACAATTCAGTTTTACAAACTTTGCCTCCGATGGAGGTGGTGAAGTAAGTTTGTGCTAGATTCTACGTTGATATGCGCTCCGCAGCAAGTTGGAGCCCGGTTTTCCTCTCAGCGTGCAGTGAATGTCAGAGGGATGTGAGGAGAGTATTGCCTATTTGAATGCAGTGATCTCCTTCTACGGGGTCTATTTCATAGGTTCTCTGTTATCGGTCGTAGAGATTCATCTCTTACCTCCCTTTTCAGATCGACGATATACTCTTATATATACCATTACCTCTGCTGATTCTCGTTTCAGTACTGGTTTGGCTTTCTACAAACATGTAGATGAGTGTCCTGGGGTAAGTAAATCTTATTTTCTGTGACACTCTAAGCTATGGTTGGGCACTTTATTTATAAAGTTCTAAATATATGTATTCAAACATTTATTTGCCTTGACTCAGAATGTTCAACTTTCCTTATTTTTCAGACAGTCAGTTTCATATTTGGGATAAATGCATTTGTTTCAATCATTTTTTCTTACCTTAAAAAATTTGACTTTTTCCCTGTGGGCTGTTAGGCTCGCGGGGGCAGAAAATGCTTCATTTTATTGCGTCATTCTTGGCGCGGACTTTTTTGGCGCAAAAATTTTTTTTTCTGTTTCCGGCGTCATACGTGTCGCCGGAAGTTGCGTCATTTTTTGACGTTTTTTTGCGTCAAAGATGTCGGCGTTCCGGATGTGGCGTCATTTTTGGCGCCAAAAACATTTAGGCGCCAAATAATGTGGGCGTCTTTTTGGGCGCTAAAAAATATGGGCGTCATTTTTGTCTCCACATTATTTAAGTCTCATTATTTATTGCTTCTGGTTGCTAGAAGCTTGTTCACTGGCATTTTTTTCCCTTTCCTGAAACTGTCATTTAAGGAATTTGATCAATTTTGCTTTATATGTTGTTTTTTTTCTTTTACATATTGCAAGATGTTCCACGTTGCAACTGAGTCAGAAGATACTTCAGGAAAATCACTGCACAGTGCTGGAGCTACCAAGCTAAGTGTATCTGCTATAAACTTTTGGTATCTGTTTCTCCAGCTGTTATTTGTATTGCATGTCATGTCAAACTTATTAATGCAGATAAAATTTCCTTTAGTACTGTTACATTACCTGTTGCTGTTCCGTCAACATCTAATTTTCAGAGTGTTCCTGATAACATAAGAGATTTTATTTTTTAAATCCATTAAGAAGGCTATGTCTGTTATTTCTCCTTCTAGTATACATAAAAGTCTTTTAAAACTTCTCTTTTTTCAGATGAATTTTTAAATGAACATCATCATTCTGATACTGATAATGGTTCTTCTGGTTCAGAGGTTTCTGTCTCAGAGGTTGATGCTGATAAATCTTTGTATTTGTTCAAGATGGAATTTATTCGTTCTTTACTTAAAGAAGTGTTATTTGCATTAGAAATAGAGGATTCTGGTCCTCTTGATACTAAATGTAAACGTTTAAATAAGGTTTTTAAATATCCTGTAGTTATTCCAGAAGTGTTTTATCTCCCTGATGCTATTTCTGAAGTAATTTCCAGGGAATGGAATAATTTGGGTAATTTATTTACTCCTTCTAGACGTTTAAGCAAATTATATCCTGTGCCATCTGACAGATTAGAGTTTTTTGGGACAAAAATCCCTAAGGTTATGGGGCTGTCTCTACTCCTGCTAATGTACTACTATTCCTACGGCAGATAGTACTTAATTTAAGGATCCTTTAGATAGGAAAATTGAATCATTTCTAAGAAAAGCTTCCTTATGTTCAGGTTATCTTCTTAGACCTGCTATATTTTTAGCGGATGTTGCTGCAGCTTCAACTTTTTGGTTAGAAGCTTTAGCGCAACAAGTAACAGATCATAATTTTATAGCATTATTATTATTCTATAACATGCTAATAATTTTATTGGTGATACCATATTTTGATATCATTAGAGTTGATGTCAGGTATATGTCTCTAGCTATTTTAGCTAGAAAAGCTTTATGGATTAAACTTGGAATGCTGACATGTCTTCTAAGTCAACTTTGCTTTCCCTTTCTTTCCAGGGTAAATAATCATTTTCGTTCCTTTCCTCACAACAAGGAACAAAAGCCTGATCCTTCATCCTCAGGAGCGGTATCAGTTTGGAAACTATTTCCAGTTTGGAATATATCCAAGCCTTATAGAAACCTATAGCCAGCTCCTAAGTACCTATGAAGGTGCGGCCCTTATTCCAGCTCAGCTGGTATGGGGCAGATTACGTTTTCTTCAAAGAAATTTGGATCAATTCCGTTCTTAATCTCTGGTTTCAGAAACATTGTTTCAGAAAGGTACAGAATTGGCTTCAAGTTAAGGCCTCCTGCTAAGAGATTCTTTTCTTTCACGTGTCCCAGTTAACACAGCAAAGGCTCAGCATTTCTGAAATGTGTTTCAGATCTAGAGTTGGCTGGAGTTTTTATGCCAGTTCCAGTTCTGGAACAGGGGCTGGGGTTTTATTTTATCTCTTCATTGTACCAAAGAAGGTCAATTCCTTCAGACCAGTTCCGGATCTATCATTATTGAATCGTTATGTTAGGATACCAACATTCAAGATGGTTACTGTAGGACTATCCTGCCTTTTGTTTAGCAAGGGCATTATATGTCTACAATAGATTTACAGGATGTGTATCTGCATATTCCGATTCATCCAGATCACTTTTAGTGTCTGAGATTCTCTTTTTAGACAAGCATTACCAGTTTTGTGGCTCTACCGTTTGGCCTAGCCTCAGTTCCAAGAATTTTTTTCAAAGGTTCTCGGTGCCCTTCTTTCTGTAATCAGAGAATAGGGTTTTGGTATTTCCTTATTTGGACGATATCTTGGTACTTGCTCAGTCTTCTCATTTTCGAAGAATCTCATACGAATCGACTTGTGTTGTTTCTTCAAGTTCATGGTTGGAGGATCAATTTACCAATCAGTTCATTGATTCCTCAGACAAGGGTAACCTTTTTAGGTTTCTAGATAAATTCAGTGTCTATGACTCTGTCCTTGTCAGACAGGAGAAGTTTAACATTGATATCAGCTTGTCAAAACCTTCAGTCACAATCATTCCCTTTGGTAGCCTTATGCATGGAAATGTTGGGTCTTAGGACTGCCGCATCAGATGCGATCTCCTTTGCTCGTTTTCACATGAGACCTCTTCAGCTCTGTATGCTGAACCAATGGTGCAGGGATTACTCAAAGATATCTCAATTAATATCTTTAAACCGATTTTACGACACTCTCTGACATGGTGGACAGATCACCATCGTTTAGTTCAGGGGGCTTCTTTGTTCTTCCGACCTGGACTATAATCTCAACAGATGCAAGTCTTACAGGTTGGGGAGCTGTGTGGGGGTATCTGACGGCACAAGGGGTTTGGGAATCTCAGGAGGTGAGATTTCCGATCAATATTTTGGAACTCCGTGCAATTTTCAGAGCTCTTCAGTCTTGGCCTCTTCTGAAGAGAGAGTTGTTCATTTGTTTTCAGATAGACAATGTCACAACTGTGGCATACATTAATCATCGAGGAGGGACTCACAGTCCTCTGGCTATGAAAGAAGTATCTCGAATTTTGGTTTGGGCGGAATCCAGCTCCTGTCTAATCTCTGCGGTTCATATCCCAGGTATGGACAATTGGAAAGCGGATTATCTCAGTCGCCAAACGTTGCATCCGGGCGAATGGTCTCTTCACCCAGAGGTATTTCTTCAGATTGTTCAAATGTGGGAACTTCCAGAAATAGATCTGATGGCTTCTCATCTAAACAAGAAACTTCCCAGGTATCTGTCCAGATCCCGGGATCCTCAGGCGGAGGCAGTGGATGCATTATCTCTTCCTTGGAAGTATCATCCTGCCTATATCTTTCCGCCTCTAGTTCTTCTTCCAAGAGTAATCTCCAAGATTCTGAAGGAATGCTCGTTTGTTCTGCTGGTAGCTCCGGCATGGCCTCACAGGTTTTGGTATGCGGATCTTGTCCGGATGGCCTCTTGCCAACCGTGGACTCTTCCGTTAAGACCAGACCTTTTGTCTCAAGGTCCTTTTTTCCATCAGGATCTGAAATCCTTAAATTTAAAGGTATGGAGATTGAACGCTTGATTCTTGGTCAAAGAGGTTTCTCTGACTCTGTGATTAATACTATGTTACAGGCTCGTAAATCTGTATCCAGAGAGATATATTATAGAGTCTGGAAGACTTGTATTTCTTGGTGTCTTTCTCATCATTTTTCTTGGCATTCTTTTAGAATACCGAGAATATTACAGTTTCTTCAGGATGGTTTAGATAAGGGTTTGTCCGCAAGTTCCTTGAAAGGTCAAATCTCTGCTCTTTCTGTTCTTTTTCACAGAAAGATTGCTATTCTTCCTGATATTCATTGTTTTGTACAAGCTTTGGTTCGTATAAAGCCTGTCATTAAGTCAATTTCTCCTCCTTGGAGTTTGAATTTGGTTCTGGGGGCTCTTCAAGCTCCTCCATTTGAACCTATGCATTTATTGGATATTAAATTACTTTCTTGGAAAGTTTTGTTCCTTTTGGCCATCTCTTCTGCCAGAAGAGTTTCTGAATTATCTGCTCTTTCTTGTGAGTCTCCTTTTCTGATTTTTCATCAGGATAAGGCGGTGTTGCGAACTTCTTTTGAATTTTTACCTAAGTTGTGAATTCCAACAACATTAGTAGAGACATTGTGGTTCCTTCATTATGTCCTAATCCTAAGAATTCTAAGGAGAAATCGTTGCATTCTTTGGATGTTATTAGAGCTTTGAAATATTATGTTGAAGCTACTAAGTCTTTCCGAAAGACTTCTAGTTTATTTGTTATCTTTTCCGGTTTTAGAAAGGCCAGAAAACTTCTGCCATTTCTTTGGCATCTTGGTTGAAATCTTTAATTCATCTTGCCTATGTTGAGTCGGGTAAGACTCCGCCTCATAGGATTACAGCTCATTCTACTAGGTCAGTTTCTACTTCCTGGGCGTTTAGGAATGAAGCTTCGGTTGATCAGATTTGCAAAGCAGCAACTTGGTCCTCTTTGCATACTTTTACCAAATTCTACCATTTTGTTGTATTTTCTTCTTCTGAAGCAGTTTTTGGTAGAAAAGTACTTCAGGCAGCGGTTTCAGTTTGAATCTTCTGCTTATGTTTTTCATTAAACTTTATTTTGGGTGTGGATTATTTTCAGCAGGAATTGGCTGTCTTTATTTTATCCCTCCCTCTCTAGTGACTCTTGTGTGGAAAGATCCACATCTTGGGTAGTCATTATCCCATACGTCACTAGCTCATGGACTCTTGCTAATTACATGAAAGAAAACATAATTAATGTAAGAACTTACCTGATAAATTCATTTCTTTCATATTAGCAAGAGTCCATGAGGCCCGCCCTTTTTTGTGGTGGTTATGATTTTTTTGTATAAAGCACAATTATTCCAATTCCTTATTTTATATGCTTTCGCACTTTTTTCTTATCACCCCACTTCTTGGCTATTCGTTAAACTGAATTGTGGGTGTGGTGAGGGGTGTATTTATAGGCATTTTAAGGTTTGGGAAACTTTGCCCCCCCTGGTAGGAATGTATATCCCATACGTCACTAGCTCATGGACTCTTGCTAATATGAAAGAAATGAATTTATCAGGTAAGTTCTTACATAAATTATGTTTTTGCATATTTTTTTTAATAACATTGTAATGATTTTCAGACTCCTCACCAAGCCCCACAGTGTCAGATGTATAAATGCGTTTACAGACTAATGTATGTTATCTGTCTTTTTCATATGCAGGGGGGGGGGGGGGGAGTGTCTGCTCTTCTTGTTTTTCCAGCCCCTTTCACTGGGTGTCCAAGTTAACCTCATCAACAGTGCTAAACTGGGAGCTTCTAGGTAAGTTTTTAAAAGGTTTTATACTGGATTTGTATACCAGTATCTGTGCATATTCTTCTTTATAGTAGTGTCTATTATGCATTTATATGAAAATGGGTGTATACTGTCTTTTTAATCCTGTTTGTTTTGACACCTCTCCTCAGGGAATTCTAATGAAGGGGTGCTGTTAATTTAAATCAGCCTTGGGATGATTTCAATATATACCTTTAGACTGAGGTTTCCTTCTCTCTTACTTTGTATACTACATTGGAAGGAATCTAGCAGGATATGCAACCTAGTGATTAGCTTACTTCACTAGTAAGCTCAAGGTTTGGAGTTTGAATCCAGTTGGGGTTGCTTGTTTTATTGGCCCTCTGCATTGGATCAGGAATCTGAGGTGGTGTCCAGAAAGCAGTGAGGTCAGAGGCTGGTGAGGCACTGGCTATGATACGCCCGAGAAGCACATATATGAACCCAATAGAGGTAGCTTAATTAGCCTGTGACAAGCAAAAGTCTCCTGCCAGCTGGAGCATTTTAATAAGTATAAATCTAACTAAACTCATGTTCTGACCCAACATCTACAGTCAGAATTTTACCCTGTAACAACATATTTTACATACATAATTACAATAATAATGACAAGAAAAAAAGCTGTTGCTCATTTACAAAGCATTTTTTAAAAGCATTGAAAAGGGTTTGATAGTCTAAATTTAATTACATGAGTGCATTTCAATCCTATAAAGAACCATTTTAGCAATATGCTGCAATAGCAAAAACTGCTGCTAGGAAAAGTTACTGCAGGTTCAGCAGAATACGTAAATATGCTACTTATGTTATGACTTGCGCAACAGCATTCAAATACAGTGCCACCATTAGCTTGTATGGCATCAATAAAATGGTACAGACCATCACAGGCGCTGCTTGAATGAGGGTCAAGGGAACATGAGCAGCATACGTGCATATGCTCTGAAACAGTAATATCATTTTTGGTAGCATTTTTGCTAATGTGAATATAGTGCAAAGATGCTTCTTTTTAAAATTGAAATTAACTAATGCATGTTTCATTGTACCCCTTTAACCTATGCCTGTATTTATATAGCTGCAGAATCTGTTGGTGCTACAAATACACAGACACACACACACACACACAGACCGACTCATTCAAACACACAAACACACACACAAACACACATACAAAGACACACATACATACTTACTCAAACACACACATACATACACACTCTTAGAACTCTGTCTTAAAGTTGCTTAAAGGGACATGAAACCCAAAATTTTTCTTTCATGATTCAGATAGAGAATACAATTTTAAACAACATTCCAATTTACTTCTATTATTTATTTTGCTTCCTTCTCTTGTTATCCTTTGCTGTAAGGTTTATCTAGGCAAGCTCAGGGGCAGCAGATAACCTAGGTTCTAGCTGTTGATTGGGGGCTGCATATATATATATATATATATATATATATATATTGATTGTGATTGGCTCCCCCAAGTGTTCAGTTAGAAACCATTAGTGCATTGCTGCTCCTTCAACAAAAGATACCAAGAGAATGAAACAGATTAGACAATAAGAGTAAATTAGAAAGTTGTTTAAAATTGTATTCTCTATCTGAATCATGAATTTTTTTGGGGGGATTTAATGTCCCTTTAACTGTCAAAATCCTTAAACAGCCATGATACCCAAATGTTAAATTACTTGAAAGTGATGTAGCATAACTGTAAAATGTTCACTAGAAAATTTAAACTGAAAACTCTATGCAAAAAAGGAAGATATTTTACCCCAAAATTAATTAGCCACATCCCATTGTAAAGGAACTTTAAGCAGCCAATCAGGTTGCTGGTAGTGAAAAAAGTTACAAGGGAGGGTGCATCTGGCATGTTTAGCACATGTTATTTACTTCTTCAGTTTAAAGGGACAGTCTAGTCAAAATTACATTTTCCTGATTCAGATAGGGTATGCAATTTTAAACAAATTTTTAATTTACTTTTATTATCAAATTTGCTTTGTTCTCATGGTATTCTTTTTTGAAAGCTAAACCTAGGTAGGCTCATATGCGAAATTCTAAGCCCTTGAAGGTTGCCTCTTATCTATGCATTTTGACAGTTTTTTTTACAGCTATATAGTGCTATTTAATGTGTGCCATATAAATAACATTGTGCTCACTCCTTTGGAGTTATTTATGAGTCAGCACTGACTGGCTAAAATACAAGTCTGTCAAAAGAACTAAAATAAGGTGACAGTCTACAGAGGCTCAGATACAAGGTAATCACAGAGGTAAAAAGTATAGTGCTATAACCATGTTGGTTATGCAAAACTGGGGAATACCCAGATAATAAAGGGATTATATATCTTTTTAAACAATAACATTTTTGGAGTAGACTGTCCCTTTAAGGACGTTTACTGTGAAGTCTGACATCCATCAGCATTAATGAAGCTGATTGGCTGTTTTTTTTTCTTTCTCTCAACATGCAGCTAACTGTAGCTGAAGAACTTCACACAACACTTAATACTGTGAGCTGAAGAAATTGTTTGGTAACAAATCTTCCTTTCTTTCATGTAAGAGTCCATGAGCTAGTGACGTATGGGACGTATGGGATATACATTCCTACCAGGAGGGGCAAAGTTTCCCAAACCTCAAAATGCCTATAAATACACCCCTCACCACACCCACAATTCAGTTTTACAAACTTTGCCTCCTATGGAGGTGGTGAAGTAAGTTTGTGCTAGATTCTACGTTGATATGCGCTCCGCAGCAAGTTGGAGCCCGGTTTTCCTCTCAGAGTGCAGTGAATGTCAGAGGGATGTGAGGAGAGTATTGCCTATTTCTCCTGTTAAGTGTAGTCAGTCCACGGGTCATCCATTACTTATGGGATATTAACTCCTCCCCAACAGGAAGTGCAAGAGGATCACCCAAGCAGAGCTGCTATATAGCTCCTCCCCTCTACGTCATACCCAGTCATTCTCTTGCACCCAACTAATAGATAGGATGTGTGAGAGGAATGTGGTTGTTAAACTTAGTTTTTATTTCTTCAATCAAAAGTTTGTTATTTTAAACGGCACCGGAGTGTGTTGTTTTTTCTCAGGCAGCATTAGAAGAAGAATCTACCTGAGTTTGTGTATGATCTTAGCGGACGTAACTAAGATTCATTTGCTGTTCTCGGCCATTCTGAGGAGCGAGGTAACTTCAGAACAGGGGACAGCGGGCAGGTTCACCTGCAAAGAGGTATGTTGCAGTATATTATTTTCTAAGGAATGGAATTGACTGAGAAAATACTGCTAATACCGATGTAATGTAAGTACAGCCTTAAATGCAGTAGTGGCAACTGGTATCAGGCTGATATGTATGTATGTTTACACTTAAGTATTTCTGGGGAATGGCACTTCACTGGGAAAATACTGTATACATATAACTTTTAGGCTAATCTGCAGTGTGAGCGACTAGCAGCAGGCTTTTTAATAACATTTCATAAATTATATTTTAAACGTTTGCTGGCATGTTAATCGTTTATTTATCTGAGGTACTTGGTGAAAAATAGTTTTGGCCGTTATTTTCCACATGGCTGTCGTTTGTTTTGAATTAAAACAGTTTACTGAGCTTCCCTCACTGTTGTATTGTGAGTGGGAGGGGCCTATTTTGGCGCTTTTACTGCGCATTAGAAATTCAGTCACAGTCTGCCTTCTTCTCCCTGCATGATCCAGGACGTCTCTACAGAGCTCAGGGGTCTTCAAAACTAGTTTTGAGGGAGGTAATCACTCACAGCAGACCTGTGAGACTGTGCTTTGACTGTGATAAAAACGCTTATATTTTCAATTGTTATCCGTTTTTCTGATATTAAGGGGTTAATCATCCATTGCTAGTGAGTGCAATCCTTTGCTAACTTAATGCATTTACTGTGAAAATTTGGTTTCTATAACTAATCCGGTTCAACTTCCTCCGCTCCAAAACAGGAAGGATCTGTTGCTCGTTACAGACAGGGCTGGAAACCTAACCAGACCTGGAACAAGGGCAAGCAGGCCAGAAAACCTGCTGCCGCCCCTAAGACAGCATGAAGTGAGGGCCCCCGATCTGGAAACGGATCTAGTAGGGGGCAGACTTTCTCTCTTCGCCCAGGCTTGGGCAAGAGATGTCCAGGATCCCTGGGCGTTAGAGATCATATCCCAGGGATATCTTCTGGACTTCAAAGCTTCTCCTCCCAAAGGGAGATTTCATCTTTCAAGGTTGTCAACAAACCAGACAAAGAAAGAGGCATTTCTACGCTGTGTTCAAGATCTTTTGCTAATGGGAGTGATCCACCCGGTTCCGCGGTCGGAACACGGACAAGGGTTTTACTCAAATCTGTTTGTGGTTCCCAAGAAAGAAGGAACCTTCAGACCAATCTTGGATTTAAAGATCCTAAACAAATTCCTAAGAGTTCCATCGTTCAAAATTGAAACTATTCGGACAATCTTACCCATGATCCAAAAGGGTCAGTACATGACCACAGTGGATCTAAAGGATGCGTACCTTCACATACCGATTCACAAGGATCATTACCGGTACCTAAGGTTTGCCTTCCTAGACAGGCATTATCAGTTTGTAGCTCTTCCCTTCGGGTTAGCTACAGCTCCAAGAATCTTTACAAAGGTCCTGGGCTCTCTTCTGGCGGTACTAAGACCGCGAGGAATAGCGGTAGCTCCGTACCTAGACGACATTCTGATACAAGCGTCAAATTTCCAAACTGCCAAGTCTCATACAGAGTTAGTTCTGGCATTTCTAAGGTCGCATGGGTGGAATGTGAACGTAGAAAAGAGTTCTCTATTGCCACTCACAAGAGTTCCCTTCTTGGGGACTCTTATAGATTCTGTAGAAATGAAAATTTACCTGACAGAGGACAGGTTAACAAAACTTCTAAATGCTTGCCGTGTCCTTCATTCCATTCAACACCCGTCAGTGGCTCAATGCATGGAGGTAATCGGCTTAATGGTAGCGGCAATGGACATAGTGCCTTTTGCACGCCTGCATCTCAGACCACTGCAATTGTGCATGCTAAGTCAGTGGAATGGGGATTACTCAGATTTGTCCCCTATGCTGAATCTGGATCAAGAGACCAGAGATTCTCTTCTATGGTGGCTTTCTCGGCCACATCTGTCCAGGGGGATGCCCTTCAGCAGGCCAGACTGGACAATTGTAACAACAGACGCCAGCCTACTAGGTTGGGGCGCTGTCTGGAATTCCCTGAAGGCTCAGGGATCATGGACTCAGGAGGAGAGTCTCCTTCCAATAAACATCCTGGAATTGAGAGCAGTTCTCAATGCCCTTCTGACTTGGCCTCAGTTAGCAACTCTGAGGTTCATCAGGTTTCAGTCGGACAACATCACGACTGTGGCTTACATCAACCATCAGGGAGGGACAAGGAGTTCCCTAGCGATGATGGAAGTCTCAAAGATAATTCGCTGGGCAGAGTCTCACTCTTGCCACCTGTCAGCGATCCACATCCCAGGCGTGGAGAACTGGGAGGCGGATTTCCTAAGTCGCCAGACTTTTCATCCGGGGGAGTGGGAACTTCATCCGGAGGTCTTTGCCCAAATACTTCGACGTTGGGGCAAACCAGATATGGATCTCATGGCGTCTCGCCAGAACGCCAAGCTTCCTTGTTACGGGTCCAGATCCAGGGACCCGGGAGTGGTCCTGATAGATGCTCTGACAGCACCTTGGACCTTCAAGATGGCTTATGTGTTTCCACCCTTCCCGATGCTTCCTCGATTGATTGCCAGGATCAAACAGGAGAAAGCATCGGTGATTCTAATAGCGCCTGCGTGGCCACGCAGGACCTGGTATGCAGATCTAGTGGACATGTCATCCTGTCCACCTTGGTCGCTGCCTCTGAGACAGGACCTTCTAATTCAGGGTCCTTTCAAACATCAAAATCTAATTTCTATGAAGCTGACTGCATGGAGATTGAACGCTTGATTTTATCAAAGCGTGGATTTTCGGAGTCAGTAATTGATACCTTAATACAGGCTAGGAAACCTGTTACCAGGAAAATTTACCATAAGATATGGCGTAAATATTTACACTGGTGCGAATCCAAGAGTTACTCATGGAGTAAGGTTAGGATTCCTAGGATATTGTCTTTTCTACAAGAAGGTTTAGAAAAGGGTTTATCTGCAAGTTCTTTAAAGGGACAGATCTCAGCTCTGTCCATCCTTTTACACAAACGTCTGTCAGAAGTTCCAGACGTTCAGGCTTTTTGTCAGGCTTTGGCCAGGATTAAGCCTGTGTTTAAGACTGTTGCTCCACCGTGGAGCTTAAACTTAGTTCTTAACGTTTTACAGGGTGTTCCGTTTGAACCCCTTCATTCCATTGATATCAAGCTGTTATCTTGGAAAGTTCTGTTTTTAATGGCTATTTCCTCGGCTCGTAGAGTCTCTGAGTTATCGGCCTTACATTGTGATTCTCCTTATCTGATTTTTCATTCAGACAAGGTAGTTCTGCGTACTAAACCTGGGTTCTTACCTAAGGTAGTCACCAACAAGAATATCAATCAAGAGATTGTTGTTCCATCATTGTGCCCTAACCCTTCTTCAAAGAAGGAACGACTTCTGCACAATCTAGACGTAGTCCGTGCCCTGAAATTTTATTTACAGGCAACTAAAGATTTTCGCCAAACTTCTTCCCTGTTTGTAGTTTATTCTGGACAGAGGAGAGGTCAAAAAGCATCTGCTACCTCTCTTCTCTTCTATCTGCTCTCTCTCTTTTTGGCTTCGTAGCATAATACGTTTAGCCTATGAGACTGCTGGACAGCAGCCTCCTGAAAGAATTACAGCTCATTCTACGAGAGCTGTGGCTTCCACGTGGGACTTTAAGAATGAGGCCTCTGTTGAACAGATTTGCAAGGCTGCAACTTGGTCTTCTCTTCATACTTTTTCCAAATTTTACAAATTTAATACTTTTGCTTCTTCTGAGGCTGTTTTTGGGAGAAAGGTTCTTCAGGCAGTGGTTCCTTCCGTGTAAAGATCCTGCCTGTCCCTCCCATCATCCGTGTACTTTAGCTTTGGTATTGGTATCCCATAAGTAATGGATGACCCGTGGACTGACTACACTTAACAGGAGAAAACATAATTTATGCTTACCTGATAAATTCCTTTCTCCTCTAGTGTAGTCAGTCCACGGCCCGCCCTGTTTTTTATGGCAGGTCTAAAATTTAAATTAAACTCCAATCACCACTGCACCCTATAGTTTCTCCTTTCTCGTTTGGTTTCGGTCGAATGACTGGGTATGACGTAGAGGGGAGGAGCTATATAGCAGCTCTGCTTGGGTGATCCTCTTGCACTTCCTGTTGGGGAGGAGTTAATATCCCATAAGTAATGCATGACCCGTGGACTGACTACACTACAGGAGAAAGGAATTTATCAGGTAAGCTTAAATTATGTTTTTGAATGCAGTGATCTCCTTCTACGGGGTCTATTTCATAGGTTCTCTGTTATCGGTCGTAGAGATTCATCTCTTACCTCCCTTTTCAGATCGACGATATACTCTTATTTATATACCATTACCTCTGCTGATTTTCGTTTCAGTACTGGTTTGGCTTTCTACAAACATGTAGATGAGTGTCCTGGGGTAAGTAAATCTTATTTTCTGTGACACTCTAAGCTATGGTTGGGCACTTTATTTATAAAGTTCTAAATATATGTATTCAAACATTTATTTGCCTTGACTCAGGATGTTCAATATTCCTTATTTTCAGACAGTCAGTTTCATATTTGGGATAATGCATTTGAATCAATCATTTTTTCTTACCTTAAAAAATTTGACTCTTTTTTCCCTGTGGGCTGTTAGGCTCGCGGGGGCTGAAAATGCTTCATTTTATTGCGTCATTCTTGGCGCAGACTTTTTTGGCGCAAAAAATCTTTTCTGTTTCCGGCGTCATATGTGTCGCCGGAAGTTGCGTCATTTTTGACGTCCTTTTGCGCCAAAAATGTCGGCGTTCCGGATGTGGCGTCATTTTTGGCGCCAAAAAGCATTTAGGCGCCAAATAATGTGGGCGTCTTATTTGGCGCTAAAAAATATGGGCGTCGCTTTTGTCTCCACATTATTTCAGTCTCATTTTTTCTTTGCTTCTGGTTACTAGAAGCTTGTTTATTGGCATTTTTTCCCATTCCTGAAACTGTCATTTAAGGAATTTGATCAATTTTGCTTTATATGTTGTTTTTTCTCTTACATATTGCAAGATGTCTCACGTTGCATCTGAGTCAGAAGATACTTCAGGAAAATTGCTGTCTAGTGCTGGAACTACCAAAGCTAAGTGTATCTGCTGTAAACTTTTGGTAGCTATTCCTCCGGCTGTTGTTTGTATTAATTGTCATGACAAACTTGTTAATGCAGATAATATTTCCTTTAGTAATGTACCATTGCCTGTTGCAGTTCCTTCAACATCTAAGGTGCAGAATGTTCCTGATAACATAAGAGATTTTGTTTCTGAATCCATCAAGAAGGCTATGTCTGTTATTTCTCCTTCTAGTAAACATAAAAAATCTTTTAAAACTTCTCTCTCTACAGATGAATTTTTAAATGAACATCATCATTCTGATTCTGATGACTCTTCTGGTTCAGAGGATTCTGTCTCAGAGATTGATGCTGATAAATCTTCATATTTATTTAAAATGGAATTTATTCGTTCTTTACTTAAAGAAGTACTAATTGCTTTAGAAATAGAGGATTCTGGTCCTCTTGATACTAATTCTAAACGTTTAGATAAGGTATTTAAATCTCCTGTGGTTATTCCAGAAGTTTTTCCTGTTCCTAATGCTATTTCTGAAGTAATTTCCAGAGAATGGGATAAATTGGGTAATTCATTTACTCCTTCTAAACGTTTTAAGCAATTATATCCTGTGCCGTCTGACAGATTAGAATTTTGGGACAAAATCCCTAGAGTTGATGGGGCTATTTCTACCCTTGCTAAACGTACTACTATTCCTACGTCAGATGGTACTTCGTTTAAGGATCCTTTAGATAGGAAAATTGAATCCTTTCTAAGAAAAGCTTATCTGTGTTCAGGTAATCTTCTTAGACCTGCTATATCATTGGCTGATGTTGCTGCAGCTTCAACTCTTTGGTTGGAGACTTTAGCGCAACAAGTAACAGATCATGATTCTCATAATATTATTCTTCTTCTTCAGCATGCTAATAATTTTATCTGTGATGCCATTTTTGATATTATCAGAGTTGATGTCAGGTTTATGTCTCTAGCTATTTTAGCTAGAAGAGCTTTATGGCTTAAAACTTGGAATGCTGATATGGCTTCTAAATCAACTCTACTTTCCATTTCTTTCCAGGGTAACAAATTATTTGGTTCTCAGTTGGATTCTATTATCTCAACTGTTACTGGTGGGAAAGGAACTTTTTTACCACAGGATAAAAAATCTAAGGGTAAAAACAGGGCTAATAATCTTTTTTGTTCCTTTCGTTTCAACAAAGAACAAAAGCCTGATCCTTCATCCTCAGGAGCAGTTTCAGTTTGGAAACCATCTCCAGTCTGGAATAAATCCAAGCCTTCTAGAAAGGCAAAGCCTGCTTCTAAGTCCACATGAAGGTGCGGCCCTCATTCCAGCTCAGCTGGTAGGGGGCAGGTTACGTTTTTTCAAAGAAATTTGGATCAATTCTGTTCACAATCTTTGGATTCAGAACATTGTTTCAGAAGGGTACAGAATTGGTTTCAAGATGAGACCTCCTGCAAAGAGATTTTTTCTTTCCCGTGTCCCAGTAAATCCAGTGAAAGCTCAAGCATTTCTGAATTGTGTTTCAGATCTAGAGTTGGCTGGAGTAATTATGCCAGTTCCAGTTCTGGAACAGGGGATGGGGTTTTATTCAAATCTCTTCATTGTACCAAAGAAGGAGAATTCCTTCAGACCAGTTCTGGATCTAAAAATATTGAATCGTTATGTAAGGATACCAACGTTCAAAATGGTAACTGTAAGGACTATCTTGCCTTTTGTTCAGCAAGGGCATTATATGTCCACAATAGATTTACAGGATGCATATCTGCATATTCTGATTCATCCAGATCATTATCAGTTCCTGAGATTCTCTTTTCTCGACAAGCATTACCAGTTTGTGGCTCTGCTGTTTGGCCTAGCTACAGCTCCAAGAATTTTTACAAAGGTTCTCGTTGCCCTTCTGTCTGTAATCAGAGAACAGGGTATTGTGGTATTTCCTTATTTGGACGATATCTTGGTACTTGCTCAGTCTTTACATTTAGCAGAATCTCATACGAATCGACTTGTGTTGTTTCTTCAAGATCATGGTTGGAGGATCAATTCACCAAAAAGTTAATTGATTCCTCAGACAAGGGTAATCTTTCTGGGTTTCCAGATAGATTCAGTGTCCATGACTCTGTCTTTAACAGACAAGAGACGTCTAAAATTGATTTCAGCTTGTCGAAACCTTCAGTCACAATCATTCCCTTCGGTAGCCTTATGCATGGAAATTCTAGGTCTTATGACTGCTGCATCGGACGCGATCCCCTTTGCTCGTTTTCACATGCGACCTCTTCAGCTCTGTATGCTGAATCAATGGTGCAAGGATTTCACAAAGATATCTCAATTAATATCTTTAAAACCGATTGTACGACACTCTCTAACGTGGTGGACAGATCACCATCGTTTAATTCAGGGGGCTTCTTTTGTGCTTCCGACCTGGACTGTAATTTCAACAGATGCAAGTCTCACAGGTTGGGGAGCTGTGTGGGGATCTCTGACGGCACAAGGAGTTTGGGAATCTCAGGAGGTGAGATTACCGATCAATATTTTGGAACTCCGTGCAATTTTCAGAGCTCTTCATTCTTGGCCTCTTCTGAAGAGAGAATCGTTCATTTGTTTTCAGACAGACAATGTCACAACTGTGGCATACATCAATCATCAAGGAGGGACTCACAGTCCTCTGGCTATGAAAGAAGTATCTCGAATTCTGGTTTGGGCGGAATCCAGCTCCTGTCTAATCTCTGCGGTTCATATCCCAGGTATAGACAATTGGGAAGCGGATTATCTCAGTCGCCAAACGTTGCATCCGGGCGAATGGTCTCTTCACCCAGAGGTATTTCTTCAGATTCTTCAAATGTGGGAGCTTCCAGAAATAGATCTGATGGCGTCTCATCTAAACAAGAAACTTCCCAGGTATCTGTCCAGATCCCGGGATCCTCAGGCGGAAGCAGTGGATGCATTATCACTTCCTTGGAAGTATCATCCTGCTTATATCTTTCCGCCTCTAGTTCTTCTTCCAAGAGTAATCTCCAAGATTCTGAAGGAATGCTCGTTTGTTCTGCTGGTAGCTCCAGCATGGCCTCACAGGTTTTGGTATGCGGATCTTGTCCAGATGGCCTCTTGCCATCCGTGGACTCTTCTGTTACGACCAGACCTTCTGTTACGACCAGACCTTCTGTCGCAAGGTCCTTTTCTTTCATGTAATTAACAAGAGTCCATGAGCTAGTGACGTATGGGATATACATTCCTACCAGGAGGGGCAAAGTTTCCCAAACCTTAAAATGCCTATAAATACACCCCTCACCACACCCACAAATCAGTTTTACAAACTTTGCCTCCAAGGGAGGTGGTGAAGTAAGTTTGTGCTAGATTCTACGTTGATATGCGCTCCGCAGCAAGTTGGAGCCCGGTTTTCCTCTCAGCGTGCAGTGAATGTCAGAGGGATGTGAAGAGAGTATTGCCTATTGAATGCAGTGATCTCCTTCTACGGGGTCTATTTCATAAGGTTCTCTGTTATTGGTCGTAGAGATTCATCTCTTACCTCCCTTTTCAGATCGACGATATACTCTTATATTTACCATTACCTCTACTGATTCTCGTTTCAGTACTGGTTTGGCTTTCTACAAATATGTAGATGAGTGTCCTGGGGTAAGTAAGTCTTATTTTCTGTGACACTCTAAGCTATGGTTGGGCACTTTATTTATAAAGTTCTAAATATATGTATTCAAACAATTATTTGCCTTGACTCAGAATGTTCAACTTTCCTTATTTTCAGACAGTCAGTTTCATATTTGGGATTATGCATTGAATTATCATATTTTTCTTACCTCAAAAATTTGACTTTTTTCCCTGTGGGCTGTTAGGCTCGCGGGGGCTGAAAATGCTTCATTTTATTGCGTCATTCTTGGCGCGGACTTTTTTGGCGCAAAAATTCTTTTCCGTTTCCGGCGTCATACGTGTCGCCGGAAGTTGCGTCATTTTTTGACGTTATTTTGCGCCAAAAATGTCGGCGTTCCGGATGTGGCGTCATTTTTGGCGCCAAAAGCATTTAGGCGCCAAATAATGTGGGCGTCTTATTTGGCGCTAAAAAAATATGGGCGTCGCTTTTGTCTCCACATTATTTCAGTCTCATTTTTCATTT